>NC_054740.1:28506661-28806661 GCF_018143015.1 Lytechinus variegatus
AAAGAGATGATTGGGAAGGAAAGAAAATAAAGGAAAACAGAAAAAATAACAGAAAGTTAGAATGAAAGAAGGATGAAAGAAATAATAAAAGAGATAAAAAAAGGTTTCCGTCATTCTTTGAAATGAATATAGAAAGAAAGAAAGAAAGAAAGAAAGGAAGGAAGGGAAGATTACTAAATGTCTGAAAGACAAAATAAAGGAGGGAATTAAAGGGGGAAAGGTGAGAAAAAGAAGGAGGAAAGAAAAATGAAGGAAATAAACATGTTTCCTTCATTCTTTGAAAGAAAGAAACAAAAGAAAGAAAGTGAAAATAAGGGAATAAGGGAAAAATAAAGAAAGGAATAAAGAGTGGAAGGGAAGAATGAAGCTAGGAGAGAACGAAAAAAGAGAAAATAATGGAAGGAGAGAAAGAACGAAAAGAAACAGGAGACGAAGAGAGAAGGATGCCAAGGTAATTATAAGGAAAAAAAGAATGAAGGAAATAAAAAAGTATAATGATTAAGAAGGAAAGAAAGAAAAATGAACAGACAGAGAGAGAGAAAAGAAAATGTCTAGGAAAGAAAGATAGATGGAACAAAAAAGGCAAGCAGAAAGGATAGGGTATATATAAAATAGAGAAAAAGGGAAAGTTCAAACTTCAAGTAAACAAAAAAATCCAATCATCTAATAAAAATCATAATTTTATTTGGTGTTTTTTAATGTATTTTCAAAATTTTAAACATAAAATGTTTTAGAAATGAATAAAATTTCAAAGTGAAATATATTGTCAAACTTAAAAATTAGATGAAACATCGCGGCATCGTGCACACCAAGACTCAAAATGAAACAACTAGATCTATGAAAAGTCAATAACATGTTCCTCCGATTACATCTCCAAATCATTAATCTGAGAATCCATAGTATAATTATAAGAATTTCCCGCCGATTTTGTGATTATTTTGGTGGAAAAACTGTCATGTGAGATGTTTGCACCATTAAGAATTTGCTTCGATCCTCCATGCCTAGCTAGTAGCCTGCCACACACAGGCAGGAGGCCAGTTCGTTTGCAATGTATAGAAATCACCGCAGAACTTGCAAAAGTTTACAGTTATCGATTTAACCCTATCTAGGCCGGGGTATTTTGGGAGTTCATATGGCCGGGGGGGCCTCCCAGGCCCCCCCCCCTAAGATCTCGGCCGTCGACCGCGCGATCGCGCCGAAAATTGGCATGCTGGTTGCCTGGGACATAATCTCCAAGATTGTATAGTAATTTTTTTCGTGTGAGTCGCTATGAAGTGATTATGCTAATTTATGCGTAATTAGTATGCGAAATCATACTTTTTCCTCTAACTCCCTAAATAAAGCTCCAAATGTACTAGTTTTTGGTATAGAAACTCTTTGTGGTGTTCTTAGCAAGTGTACATGAAAAAAATTGCGATATCAAATCATTTTTTTATGTATTTTATTGTTTTTTGCAATTTCTTATGTATTTCTTTGTTTTTTGACCTTTTGTTTTTCATTGTTTTTCAATGAAATTTGTTGGGGACTCTTCTGTGATCATAAAAAGCATAAAATAAATACATTTAGAGCAGCAAAACTAAAAATAATCATACATTTATGAATTTTGGTTGAAAACACAATTTGCATTGACTTTGTACACGAAATCACGTTTTTGAGCAATTTTCGGTCTGACATGCACTTACATAATGTTGCGTAATTTCGGAACCATGTACCCGGAGGACGCAAAGTTGGTCTCAAAAGTTGCGCAAGACTTGAAAGTAAAAAGTCAGCGAGTGGCGCGGTCAAAAAATTTCGCGCGGCGAAAATATTGCGCGATTTGTTGAGGGGGGGGGCCTCCGAGGTTGTCCCTGCTTCGTCAGCTGTTGGTTATTTAATGAAAATTCGCCACTTTTAAATGTATTAACTACATTTTGTTCAATATTCTGAAATACGGGACAAATAGGCGTCCCGGGAAGGGTTTGTCGGGACGCCGGGACACAGGAGCAAAATACGATTTCCACACAAAAAACGCGCTTCGGACTGATTGTGTATATACAAAACGTGATTAAAATATGAAATTTCTGATCGCAAGCCAATAGGCCCTATAACATATTTTTATTCGCGCTTTGCACTCGAATCACTAAGTTTAGTCAGATAACATTCCTCTTCACCACTTCAAATAGAGCTAAGAAAGTCATGTCTTTTCATAAACCGGTCACTTTAGTCAATTTTTATCTAGGTATAAATTCATGAAATATTACAAATTACATTTCATAATAAAGAATTAAGAATAAAACGAGTCATATAGGACTAATACTTATTCGTATTCATAATCAGAACGAGACATTCACATAATAACCAACCAATGAAAGTCAAATCCAATTTGTGCTCAAAACGAAATATTATATCAAAGGCGTCATTGCATGCCGATGTTCTGTTACAAATGCAGTTCTAGTACTCCATGCTCTTTTGAAAGTCTTCTGGATGTATAAGTAGGAATATAATTTTTTTTAAATAAGTAATTTATAAGCCAATGATGCAGTATCTCATTCACAAAAAATTTATTGCACTCCCTTACTTCTTATTCCTATTTTTCTTCATTCTCTTCTCCCTCTTTTCCTTTTCTCTTCATCAAGTTCATTCTTTCTATAATTTTTGAAAAAAATAAATTATACAATGTATGCCATTCATGCAATAACTCATTCACAAAACTTTATATTCACTCCTTTACTTCTTATTCACATCTTTCTTTAAAAATCGGACAAAAAAATAATTATCAGGTCAATTTTGAACTATTAAATCTCTAGTTTTAAGTTAAAAATGATAAATAGAACGACTCATATTAGATAATTCATAATCAGAACGAGACATTCACATTGACGAATGGCTAAGATACACCCAGGGAGTAGGAATGACTGCTTAAATCCGATGACCGAATCTGTAAGTGTTTAAGTAAAATTGGTTCTTTAGCGCTTTTTAAACAACGAGATAAAAGCGCAACAAGACATAGCCCTGAATGAAATTAATTTGTTTAAAAAAGGGATTGTGATGTAGGCCCTGTACGATGTGTCTCGTTGCAATCACAAGCAGGACGGGGTGAAATTAATCGTCGAATTGTAACCATGTCAAATATGTCTCTATGCGACATGTTTTGAAATTGATTGGTTATTTCAATATAACCAAAACGTCTCAGTTTGGTATATCGTTCTTAATATCCACTTTCTTACTATTTTGTTGTTATCTGTTGCTCGTGTCTTATTACTTATCACTGAGCTGTACATGATTGTAATTGGTTTGCGTAATATATGCAAAAACTTCAAAAGGCATAACTTTCTTATTTTACATATTTTTTTGATGAAATTGGCTTGTTACTTATTTTTCTACTGATTCAAATCAATAATTTTTTGGGTATAGACTTCACCTTTTATAAGCTGCATATTCGTACATGTTATTATATTAGCCTTTACTGAAAAATCTGTAATAATCCAATCTATCACGAAATGATAGGGTTCCAATTTTCCCCACCCTCACCCACTGCCTCGGGGGGGGGGGGCACCTATATCAAGACCCACTAAAATCAGGAGTATTAGTAATTTTGCGCCCGGTTAAACGAATATTGTTTTATGGTATTTTATCATCCCTACACAGTTAGAATGCCTATATCTGAAGGCTTCAAGTTGGACGAGCATCCTACCAACCATATCCCCTACTCTCCCCCCCCCCCCCCAACTGACTGGCGTACAACTTTCACCATTCGGCCACTCGTTCTAGAGTACAATTTACGATTAAAGGACTTCTATTCGAATTGTCAATTATATACTTCTCGGCTAATTTCCAATTACTGATAGACAGAAAAAAACACATAAAATATAATTTTATCCCCCCCCCCACACACACGCACACATGCACATACTCATTATTGAAATAACATGTGATGTTTAGAGAACTTCCGAACTTACATTATTTTTCAACAATTGTTAGTATTAATTGACCTCAGGAATAATATACTAAAATTCTACCAAAATCTGCATCAGGGAAAGTGGTTATTTTCAAGGTAGTATCCAAGATGGCCACCATTCACTTAAAATTAATGAATACGACTCACTCATTATCCACCCTAGAATCCTGATTAGTTTCATACTCCATGGTCTAGGAGTTAAAATGATTTGTTGACACAGGGTAGGGTGAATATAAGGACCCCAGGATACCTGGAAAATATAAGATGGCATCAAAAAACCCTGCCGTGTGCTAAAAATCCGCAATTTGGTTTTGATTCAATTATTTTAAGGGTGAAGAAGTAAATTGGAAAAAAGTTACAAGGACAGTGAGTGGTCTGGTGGGTCCAAAAATCCATGATGGCTTCAAAAAAATTATTCTGAAATGGCTACTAAACTTAAAGCAGAAATAGCTGATTTCATATCGTCCCGATGGAAATTTAATTTCGATGTTTAATTTAAACCACTGGTTTGGGTTAAGTAATATATAAGGATAAGTTACAAGGACACTCAATGGTCTGGTATGTCCAAAAATCAAAGATGAATTCCAAAAAATGATCTTAAAATGGCTGCTGATACTTAAAGCGGACATAGTTCATTTCATATCGGCCTGGGAGATATCAGGTGGGTGTTTCATAAAGCTGTTCGTAAGATAAGACGACTTTAAGAACGACTGGTGATCCTTTCTTTTGGTAAATGGTATACACCATAGGGGATGGTTTAGCGCGTAAGAAAGGATCACCAGTCGTTCTTAAAGTCACTCTTAACTTACGAACAGCTTTATGAAACGGCCCCCAGTTTGGTGTCTAAACCAATGGTTTCAAGGGTCAAATAAGACATTTGGATAAGTAAATAAGGGCTGTCAGTGGTCTGGTATGTCAAAAAATGCGATATGGCCTCCAAAATGCAGGGTCTAAATTGACTGTGGTTCTTAAAAGTAGACATAGTTCATTAAACATACACCTGGGGATATTATTTTGGTGTCTACACTAGTATTTCAAGAGTTGAAATTAAAAATACTTATTAAGGACTGGCTACAATGACTATGCAGTTATCCATTTTGCCTTAAAATCCAAGTTGGCTTTAAAAAATGGGTTCCAAAATGACTACTGTTACTTAAAAGTGGAGACATTATTCAAACAATACCAACCTGTGAGAAATATTTTGGTGCCTACACTTATATGTATGGGATAAGTTATCATATTGATTCATGAGTTTGTAATAGCACCCATTTGATGATTTTTTTTTTAAATCTACCATGGATTTTAGACAAAATGGAAAACTAAATATCCTTGTTATTTGTTGAATGTATTATCTAACCCTTTATACCACCATGTAGACATCCAATTGTATAAACTCTGACCATTATTAATGAGTTTTATTATAGGAATCATTTTAGATGCCATTTTGAAAACTTTCTTGGATTTTTAGGCAAAATGGACAAGTGCATATCTTTGTAACTAATCGAAAGTATCATTATAATCATGAAACCATTGAGTGGACACCAAAATCATATGTCCTTGGTGAATTTTAAATGAACGATGTCCATTTTTAAGTAACAGCATTCACTTTAGACTCAGATTTCTTCACGCCATCTTGGATTTTCCGACATAGACCAATGACTGTCCTTGTTATGATATGATAATATTAATAATATAGGTATATTTACCTAGGGAAGCCACTTCAGTTCTAAAAACTGTTCTCCCAGCGGGCCTTGCCATTATTATTACCCCTGCCTTAGATGGGCTGCCTAGGCGCTTTAGCATTCAAGGAATTCCTTCGCGCATTCAGGGAATTTCTTCCTACCGGGTACCCATTTACCTCACCTGGGTTGAGTGCATCACAATGTTGATAAATTTCTTGCAGAATGAAACTATGCCATGGCTGGGATTCGAACCCACGACCCTTTCAAAGTCAAAAGACCAATCCACTGGGCCACAACACTCGAACGGTTGTAACTAATTTTCTGACTTAAAAAATCATGGTTTAGACATCAAACCATATTCTTGATGGATATTACATGTCCACTTGTAAATAACAGTGGCTATTTTATACTCTATTGTTTAACATACTCGACCAACGACTCTCCTTGTAACTTATTCTAATGTATTATTAGACTCACTTTTCCATGGTAGTCACACACATTCATACTCCCGGATATTGAACAAAATATATCAGTTTTTCAAGCAGCAACAGCAATTTCAAACTCCATTTTTGGAAGCCATCTTGGATTTTTTAACATACCGGACCACCGACTGTCCCGGTATGTTGATTCCAAGATGGCCTCCAAAAGTTAAATAAATAAAGAAAGGAAACGGTATTCTTGTCCCAATTTTGATCGTTGAAACCAAGGTCTAGACATAGTATATAAAATGTGCTTTGTCCATTTATAGTGTGCCATTTTAAACTCCATTTTTGGAAGCCATCTTGGATTTCTGGGTCCTTTTCCCGATATACTTCTTCACCCTTAAAAATCTTTGAATAGAAACCAAATTAAGGTCACTTAAGTAACCAAAAAAAATCCAGGATTTTTTTATTTTTAGCCCAAGGCAGCCATTTTGCCCCCCCCCGGGGGGGGGGGGGTAGAATAAAAACAAATTAGATGCCCATACTATGAATCGGCATTGGAAATAATTGCTCTTGAAATGTGTCAGCTTTCAAATTTATTGATAAAATTACAGTGCCTAGAATTTGATTTTTTTAGGGAAGTGCTTATCATAAGTTATGGCGCCCTCTAGTGTTGTAGTAAGGTTTTCACTGCATAAAATCCTCAAATGGGGATGATTTTGATTTTGATCAATTGACCAAAAATAATGATATACATTACATGTGATATATTCCTCTGTTGTTGGATTGTATAACAAGACATATTCATTTCATTTTGTAATTCTTTTGTCCTAATTTTAGTGCCAAAAAAGGGAAAAATAATATTTTGGGGGCAATATTTTACAATTTTGGGGCATTTTTCGTAAAGTCCGCCCCCGTATGGTAAAAGTTAAAAAACATTGACATCACAACATCATCAAATATTCATTCTCATACACCTCAGACAACTTAAAAATATAATTGGCGAAGAAAAGTGAGAAATAAGGTTGAAAACAATGGATTATCCTATTGGGCTTTGTACAGGCCAATATGGCGCCAAAAAGGACCCCCCACAAAGGGAAGAGGGGTCTGAAAATTTGAACCCCATCGTTTTTGGTCTAAGGGGACCCTATTGAAGCCAAAACAACCAAAAAATCAATTTTGGCACGCTAGTCCTACAGGAGCTGTGTCAGTGACATCCCGTACCACACTAAAAGTATCCACGTATCAGTTTATCCGCGTATCCACGTATCCAAGTATCCAATAGTATCCACGTATCCATGTTTCCAATAGTATCCAAGTATCCACGTATCCACGTATCCATGTATCCAATAGTATCCAAGTATCCACGTATCCGCGTATCCACGTATCCACGTATCCAAGTATCCATGTATCCAATAGTATCCAAGTATCCACGTATCCGCGTATCCAAGTATCCATGTATCCAATAGTATCCAAGTATCCACGTATCCGCGTATCCACGTATCCATGTATCCAATAGTATCCAAGTATCCACGTATCCGCGTATCCACGTATCCACGTATCCAAGTATCCATGTATCCAATAGTATCCAAGTATCCACGTATCCACGTATCCGCGTATCCACGTATCCACGTATCCATGTATCCAATAGTATCCAAGTATCCATGTATCCAATAGTATCCAAGTATCCACGTATCCACGTATCCGCGTATCCACGTATCCAAGTATCCATGTATCCAATAGTATCCAAGTATCCACGTATCCGCGTATCCGCGTATCCACGTATCCAAGTATCCATGTATCCAATAGTATCCAAGTATCCATGTATCCAATAGTATCCATGTATCCAATAGTATCCAAGTATCCATGTATCCACGTATCCAAGTATCCATGTATCCAATAGTATCCAAGTATAAGTATTCATATCCATAACATAAAAATCTCCCAGTATCCCTGTATACATATCAACGTATATCATTCCTTAACCAAAACATAAACATCATCAACATGATTATATACCTTTGCACATGTCCTCCATCACGCGCCCCCTCATTGATCCCTTCATAAATCTTCCCTTTATAAGTCCTCTCATTATACATCTAATATTGCTGCCACTCTCTCTTATACATCAACCCCCGGGCATCAACCATATTGGACAAGTCGTGTACCCGTACTCCTTACGGGGCTATCCCCCCCCCCCTATCCTTTATCCATCTCCCTATTTATTCGTTCACGAACGTAGAGGGCGACAAAATTGCTATCATTGCACAACGGCAGCAACAATTAGGAATAGGAGGTTGCTCTTGTAATCGATTCATGACATTGGATTCTAAAGGTACTCCCGATCTACTTCACTCACTTCGAACATTCACATTGTTCAGTATGCATACGACATTGCAGTACACACAACCAAATTACAAAGAGTTGACACATGTTACGATGTGCACATTAATTAGCCATTGCACATGCACAGAGGTCGCTCGTTGTAACTTTGGTCAATACAACAACAGCACTTCAATCACTCATGACAGTCTCGAGCACACAACAAGCACATCAACAATCATCCAAGAACATTTCCAGTAGCAAACCACAGATGCCCAGCATACATCATGTTCGTCCAGACTTCTAACGACATTCTGTCTCACGGATAGCATGGTGATTAAGTCGAGGGTCGATGACGGGGACGTTTGTTCGAAATATACGAACACTCTATCTATAAATTACTAAGACTTAAGACTACTAAAATTCCATGATTCACATCAACGATCACTGATCACTACTCGATCTAATCAGACATTCGTGCAACTAAACCAGGTCTAAGTAATTTCTCATTTGGAAACTATAAATTCGAGTTATACCCGATCTAAAACATTTATTAATAACAAATAACTTTAACAATTCAAACTCTTGTAAATTCATGGAAAGTAAAAGTGGCATTTTAGCAAACGTTTATATACAGTATTGACATATTTACATGCTTAAAACTAATTCCTAGGTTACATGGCTGACGTCTTATTTCAACAATTAAATGTTCACTGTCCTAGGTTACATGGCTGACGTCTGACTACAAAATGATTAAATATTCACCGAACATTTAATAAACCTACACTGTAAATTAAATGAAGAGACGTTTCTTCTCACTTCATCACTCTTTGAATAAATTATCTTAAATTCTACAAAATAGAGAATTTGGTTTTATGTTTGAAAAGTGTGAATTTCGTAAATATTTCTATCAAATTTCATCATTTCCATAACCTTGCTGCGAGTAGGCCTATTCTATATTCTCTACGGTCTTCCGAACAACATTCCTAGTTGGTATAAAGGTGTCTTTGTTTCTACACCATCACTTGCTAAACATATCTAATGCCTGCATCTAGATATCAAATCCTTTTCTCCTAATAATAAAATCATCCTAACTTTCCTGTTTCCAACCCATCGCGCCACTTCAATGGCCATTCCAAGGTCTCTCCACCCCGGCCTATTTCCTGCCACTACATCTCCTAGTAATATCTGGCCTCGAGATTTTATCTCCCAAATATTAGACTAACAAAGTCCTTTTTATACCAACAACTTTCTATGTTCAACCTGGTCCATAACAAGACATAAAACTTAACATTCCAACCATTCTAACTCGTTGCATTACAATCAAGTAATGTTCTGATTAAATATTTAAAAATAATTTTATAAGAATTAACACACTACCAAAATTCAAGTTATTAATAATTGTATGTGTGCATGAATAACTTGGAAGAATGAGAGAGAAGGAGGGGGGGGGGGGTAGGAGTTAAAACATCAAGAGGGGTTCCATGCTGTCGAAGACTTGAAGAAACATTGAAGCAAACATGGTGAAGACTGCTTAAATTCGTTCCCTATCCAGGATTGAATGTAAGAAAGCATTGAAGAAAACATGGTGAAGACTGCTTAAATTCGTTCCCTATCCAGGATTGAATGTAAGAAAGCATTGAAGAAAACATGGTGAAGACTGCTTAAATTCGTTCCCTATCCAGGATTGAATGTAAGAAAGCATTGAAGAAAACATGGTGAAGACTGCTTAAATTCGTTCCCTATCCGGGATTGAATGTAAGAAAGCAGCTATGAAGTCATCTCAGATGGACAGGACGTTTGGTAGATGGTGCCCAGTGTTCGCTGGTTTGGAGTACTGAGTACGCGATGCACGGTGATGAGTACAGAGTACCGAGATGCATGATGACGAGTACAGAGTACGCGATGCATGATGACGAGTACAGAGTACCGAGATGTACGATGAAAAGTACAGAGTACCGAGTACGCGATGCACGGTGATGAGTACAGAGTACCGAGATGCATGATGACGAGTACAGAGTACCGAGATGCATGATGACGAGTACAGAGTACGCGATGCATGATGACGAGTACAGAGTACCGAGATGCACGATGAAAAGTACAGAGTACCCAGTACGCGATGCATGATGACGAGTACAGAGTACGCGATGCATGATGACGAGTACAGAGTACCGAGATGCACGATGAAAAGTACAGAGTACCCAGTACACGATGACGAGTACAGAGTACGCGAGTAGTATAGGGATGTCTATAGGGTCATGACGTCATCGTCCATTTATGGACGATGACGTCACGAAGTGACGTCATGAAGCCACGCCCCCTAGCCTGACGTCACGAAGTGACGTCATGAAGCCACGCCCCCTAGCCTGACGTCACGAAGTGACGTCATGAAGCCACGCCCACTAGCCTGACGTCACGAAGTGACGTCATGGCTGACGTCATAGGATTGCGACACTATTGCGAAAGGGGTGGGTCGACAAGTCAGGACGAGCAGGGACATGATGGAAATGGGACGGAGTATAAAAAACAAGGTTTAAAAAAGAAAAAGGAAAGGTATAAAACGAGGGGAACACGGTCTTGTTTCATTGAACACGGCAACGTATCCTACGAAGCGAGGGACTACAGCAATCGAGGGAGAAAAGGAATCATGGCTGGGTATTATAACAGCATCTACGAAACATCCATACCGTCACCCCCTGAAAGGAGAGGAGGGGGAGGAGCAGAAGATAGACACGATTCGGATGTTGTATATAGTGAGAACCCGTTGTATGTCGCCGATGAACTGGGATACGGGGATATGGAGCATTACAAAAATCAGAAAGAACCTCAGAAAGAAGGGGTGGAGTTAAAGATGAAACCATCCAACCATCGTCAGTTTGGTAGAGACAGGGTAGAATCCCGTACGTGGAGTGGAAAAACTGAAAGAAGTGACGGTGACGAAGGTTCAGAAGTACTTTTCAAATGTCCAATCAGCATGAAGGAGGATAGGCCTAAATACCTCGTCGCAAAGACATTTCGTAAGCAGGTGTACGTGGATGTGAGAGAATACTTTGAAAAAGGCAAAGAACACTTACCGACCAGGAAGGGCGTGACTTTGACTTTGGACGAGTTCAGAGCAGTGTGCAAAGAAAGCCCAAACATCCAGAGAGCAGCCAAAGGAAAATGTAAGATGACAAAGTAAATAATTGATTTGACTTTGACAAAACCTTGTAAAGGTTTTAGGGCGATCTGTTCAGCAAATACGCGTATTTGATTTGTTTAAGATACGGGGTTCAAGAAAAACCATATAGACCTCAAATAAAATGTTGATTAACGGAAGGAGGGAGGGAAATAAGCTTGTAGAGATCAAATCGACCTATCCAATAAGTTAAAGAACAAATACAATATCGATTAACGCTAAGAGGTAAGAAAATAAAAAAAAAGTATAAAATGTCTAAAATCAATCATTAACGGAAGGAGGGAGGGAAATAAGCTTGTAGAGATCAAATCGACCTATCCAATAAGTTAAAGAACAAATACAATATCGATTAACGCTAAGAGGTAAGAAAATAAAAAAAAAGTATAAAATGTCTAAAATCAATCATTAACGGAAGGAGGGAGGAAAATAAGCTTGTAGAGATCAAATTGACCTATCCAATAAGTTAAAGAACAAATACAATATCGATTAACGCTAAGAGGTAAGAAAAATTTTAAAAAAGTATAAAATGTCTAAAATCAACCATTAACGGAAGGAGGGAGGAAAATAAGCTTGTAGAGATCAAATTGACCTATCCAATAAGTACCTATTTTTGGTTTCTGTACAAAGGTAGAATTAGTTAAAGAACAAATACAATATCGATTAAGGGTAAGAGGTGAGAAAATAAAAAAAGGTATAAAATGCCTAAAATCAATCCGTTTAGTCATGAACATCTCCAGCTTTCGAGCTGGTTGAAACATGGGTGACTGAAACCATTGCAACCTATCGCTGTAGTTAGTTCACAATCATGGATGCACCATCTTCGCAACGCAGCAGCAAACTTCGAGAAAATCTCGAGAATGTACTCACAAACCTGTACAACTTTTCTCTCTCCCAAATTGCACCTATAGTTGATGGGACAGTCGACAGGGTTCGAGAAATCGTTCAAGGTTTTCCGCAACATCCATCGCAAGATGACACATCGACACCGACGGTAAGTGAACGTAGCGTAACGAACTCTAATAGGGAAGTAAGAGATGTGGAAAGTAGGGTCAACCCCGTTAGTTCCGAAGTTCATGCTGCTTCTTTAGGCGAGAAATGGTCCGATGATGATGATTTTGTCATTCCGAATCGTAAGCCAGGCAAAGGTCGAAAGCGACAACGCATCACTGCGCGCGTTTCAAAATCTAAAAGTTCAAATTCTACTGGAAAAAGTAAACGTAATTCCAATCATCCAACGAAGCGTAGGCGTCTTGTAATCGATTCACCAAAAATCATAGAAAACCAACGGGAATATTCAAATTTCCAGAATACAGAGATTAACGAACAGGGTATCCCCCTCCACGTTGACGATACTCCAGCCCCTTCTCATCACGAAGGTCCTGGAAGTACTTATGTATCGAAATATTCACCACCATCCCGTATCAACTATTCTTTTTCATCGGACGATGAAGGGTGGGATGATATTCAAAGGGCTGCAATACATCTGAAACAGACTAAGTTGCGAATCAGTTACAGTTCAAAAAATATTTTAAAGGATGGTAGAGGAAAGTCAAAGTCGAAGGGTGGGAGAAAAATTAAATTCAACCGTCTAAGTAGAACCAGACGTAGGCGTGTTGCTATTGATCCACCAATAATCTTAGAAAATCAAAGGGAAAACTCCAACGTTGCAAATATGGAGGTAGGAGAACCGACTACCCCACCTCCTTCCCCTCAAGAAGACCCTGGGAGTAATCATGTATCAGGAGATGAGTGGGATATACCAGCCCCTTCTCATCATGAGGGCCCCGGGACTAGTTATCAATCGAGATATCCACCACCACCCCATGTCAATTACTATTTTTCCTCGGACGAAGAAGAAAGGGATGAAATGCAAAGGGGTAGTAAAAATAGGCAAATGGGTGGGATGCGTATAAATAAGAAATTAAAGAAAAAAAAATCAAAGGGAAATATCGATAACGCAAAGTCGATGAATGTAGAAAATAACAATGACTTTGAAAATAATAACTCATCCAATGAAACAATTAGGGATCGTCCCATTCCTCCCTGTCCAGATGAAAATGCAGACGAGTCGAGGTGGAAATACGTTAATTCTAAATTTTCCAAAAGATTCGGGGTTCGTGAAACGTGGTACGACTTTGCAGGAAATTTGGAAAATTGTACCTCGGTTCAAGATCTTCTCCGATATATTGAAGCCTCCCTCAATCAGCTGAAAAATAATCTCTTGAATGGTACTTCGGAGAGGGACTATGTTCGTTTAGTTCTAGTATCTGAACATTTGAATATACCTATTGGTTTTCCGTGGGCAATGGTGAAACACTTTGACATTAGCGCGATTCTTGAACGTATAGAGCGCGTATTAAACAGCAATCAGGAATTTATATTGAAACCTGGTTTTACAATCAGGTTTCACCATGTAATCAACCCCGTAGGTGGTTATACCCGAAAAATGGACGGGCTGTCCGATGCCGAGGCATCGATTCGGAAAAGATCAATTATCACCGTGCCCTCCTCCAAAGAAGAAAAAACATGCTTTGCAAATGCGATAGTGATCGCCAGATATTTTGTAAACGGGAATAATAGATGCAAACTTTGGGCGCGGACGGATCGAAAACCCACAGAGGGTTTACGAAAAGAAGCCGCGGAACTTCACGAGCTAGCGGGTGTTACAGTAGGGGAAGTTGATTCCTCCCACTATGCAAAATTTCAGGAAGTACTCCATCCTGATTATAGACTTGTGATTTACAGAGGTAGGCAAAAGCATTGTAAGATATACGCAGGACCCTCCGCCCCCAAGACATTATATCTGTATCTGACGGAATCATCGCATTACAATGTAATAAAAAACATGTCAGCATTTTTATGTGCCAAGAATTATTGCAGTAAATGCTTGAACATATTCAATGATCCCCGTCATCATGAATGTTCTGTAACATGCCCCGATTGCTATTCGGATAAGTGTGACCGTAGCGATCAAACAAAGCGTTCTCCCCGCGTGTGTTCCAAATGTAATATGACGTTTCTGACCGAACGCTGTTTTCAGTTACATAGTATTACAGTATTCAAAGACTCTATAGCCTGTAAAACAAGAAAAAAATGCAAAAAATGCGAGCGCGTTTTTGACAAAGATAGTTACCACGGTCGTATCGGAGAACACGATTGCTCACAAATATTCTGTCGAACGTGTAAAGCCTATGTAGATGGTCCAACTCATGAGTGTTACATGAAAGTGCCTAAAGAGAGCCCCTATTATGTCCCAACAGAAGAAGAAAAAGAACAAATGGAGGAAAAAAAGAAAAAGAAAAAGAAAAGGAAAAGGAAAAGAAGAAGAAGAAGGAAAATGAATCGGAAGAAGGGAAGGAAGATTTACCCGATAGTAAATGGTATATCTTTTTTGATTTTGAATGTACGCAAAACACTGGTTCCCACGTTCCCAATTTAGTCCATGCAACTTGGGAATGCACCAATTGTATGGACGGACTTACTTCCCCTGAAACAGGTTGCGAAGGGTGTCTGGATGGTAGGGCCGGTATCACTTTTGAAGGTAAAGACACACTTCGCGACTTTTCCGAATGGTTATTTTCCCCAGCTCACGATGGGGATATAGCCATTGCCCATATTAGTAAAGCATATGATTCGTACTTTTTACTAAATCACCTTGTCACCAAGGGGATTGTCCCTGAAGTAATCATGAATGGGGGTAAAATTTTGAGCCTAAGAACTAAAGATCCCAAGATTGTTGTGAAGGATAGTCTCAATTTTTTTCAAATGGGACTAGCCAAACTACCCAAAACTTTCGGAATCAAAGAATTAAAGAAGGGATTCTTCCCCCATCTCTTCAACACAGAGGAGAATGAGAACTATGTAGGGCCCCTACCAGCTAAAAAGTACTACGGTACAAGTTCAATGATGAAGACTGTATTACAAGATTTCAACGAATGGTATGACAGCCTGCCCCCTGACTACATTTTTGATTTCCAAAAAGAACTGAGAGAATATTGCGAAAGCGATGTCCAAATATTACACCAGAGTTGTAAAATATTCAGGAACCATTTCAAAGAGATCACAAAAACCAAGACGAATGAAACCGGTATCGATCCCTTCCTCCGCACCCTCACGCTACCCAGCGCATGTAACTTACTCTTTAGGACCAACTACCTAAGGCCCGACACGATCGCGCTCATTCCACAAGAGGGGTACGCCAATCCTAAGCGCTATTCAATCAAGAGTGTAGAATGGTTGACCCATATGTCAAGAGAGAAAGAAATAGAAATTAGACATGCATTAAACGGCGGGGAGCGCAAAGTGCACGGTCGATATGTCGACGGGTATGGAGAACGCGGGGGTGAGAAGTATGTCTTTGAATTCCTTGGATGCTATTTTCACGGATGTGAAATGTGTTTCAAACCGGACACCCTCAATCCGCGGTGTGACAAAAAGATGGGAGTGTTGTACAATGATACGTTACATCGTCTCCAACTTCTAAGGGATGGAGGGTATCATGTCAACTTCATCTGGGAACACGATTGGGACAGAGAAAGGGAAAGTGAGCAGATCGCCCCTCATATCCAGCATCTCAAGGAAACTCTCAGAAATCCTTTGAACCCCCGCGATTCGTTTTTTGGAGGTCGTACGGACGGTTGTGTTTTATTTTACAAAGCGAAACCGGACGAGAAAATACTATATTATGATTTCACAAGCCTCTACCCCTACATTAACAAGTTTGGGAAATATCCAGTAGGGCACCCGCGGATTCTCCATTCGGATTTTCCCCCGGTTGACCAAATCTTCGGGCTAGTGCAGTGTGATATTACACCTCCAAAAAACCTGTATCATCCGGTGCTGCCATATCGGTCCGCAGGCAAGCTCACCTTTCCCCTTTGTGCTGCGTGCGCTGAATCACTTAATCAGGGCAAGTGTACCCATTCAAACGCTGAGCGCAAGCTGAAAGGCGTATGGGTGTCAGAAGAGATAAAGAAAGCCATGGAAAAGGGGTATCATAGCTTAAACATAACAGAGGTGTGGCAGTTTGATCGCTACGCACAGTATGACGAATTGATTCAAGCGGGTGGTCTATTTACGAAATATATAGATGCGTTTATGAAACTAAAACAGGAATCATCGGGATATCCTGTGAATGTCACAACACCCTCGGAACAAAAAGAGTACATAAAGGATTACTATGAACACGAGGGTATCCTGCTAGACCCCAAGAAAATAGAAAAAAACCCTGGACTTCGTGCAATCTCGAAGTTAATAATTAATGTACTCTGGGGTAAATTTGCCCAGAGAGATAATCTACGTCAGACAGTATACGTAGAATCCCCCGAGGAATTACTTAAACAATTGAATGATGATTCCGTAATTGTACAAGATATTCTCATCTTGAATGAGTTACTACAACTTAACTTTTCTCGGGCGGAGGGTTTTGTCGATCAGAATGTTAACACCAATATTATTATCGCTACGTTCACCACAGCGATGGCGAGGTTGAAACTATATTCTGTCCTTGAGAAGTTGGATGATAGGGTGTTGTACTATGATACCGATAGTGTAGTGTTTAGGACGGATCCGTCGCTCGAACCCTCAGATCCAAAAACAGGGGACTATCTAGGTGACTTAACGAATGAGATTGATCCTACTAACGAGGAATATATTGAAACGTGGGTTTGTGGAGGTCCTAAAAACTATAGCTACAAGACAAACAAGGGGAATACCGTTTGCAAGGTTCGCGGGTTTACTTTAAACGATGCAAACTCCCTTGTAATAAATCATGAAACGTTGAAGGAAATGATCCAAAGTATTGAGAATGAAACCCGTACTATCCATGAATCCAAAATCGTAAGGGATGTTGAAAACAAAACCATTCATACGGTCCAACGTAAAAAGGACTACCGGGTAGTGTTTACAAAGAGGGTTCGAGTCGGGGATGGTACAAAAACATTACCCTATGGGCACCAAGACATAGAATGAATGTATACTTTACACGAATGGTATTTATTTCGGAACACAATACCTCCAGATTCATTTATCATTAAACCTTTGAAAGAAGAGGATCGTTAAACCCTTATAAGATGGATTACACGCCTCTCTTTAAAATAGGACATGACTTTGTCAGTCGTATTCCTCAGAATAGTTTTCGTATGAATTTAATTGTTACCATTCTCATGGTAATTGCTATCGTTGTAAGTTTTTCTTTGGATGTGTTGATTTGGAACAGAGACGGTGACCCTACTGCAATACAGTGGCCGTATTTAAATTCGACTAACCTTGAAGAGAGTTTCATTAGTTCGTCTTCCATTGACTGGACGATACCGTATTTTCACGTTCTGCTATTGTTACGAGAATAAGCTTATTAAATCGTATTGTATTGTAATAATATAAAGTATTGTAATAATATAAAGTATATAAATCTACATCTCTTATAACCTAAAATTAACCTATGCTACATTCACTTACGACTGTATCGATGTTGTGTTTTTAAAATATTTTTTTTACTGTTTTGATATTATTCGTAATTCTTTACTTACTTATCATACCATGGATGTTCGATTGAGACATCCATTCACCATGTGTGTGGTTGGTCCGACCTTTTCGGGTAAAACTGTATTCGTGAAGAGGTTGTTGAAACATATACCCTCCATGTTTGATAAAACACCGAAGAAAATAATATGGTTTTATGGTGAATTTCAAAAAGAATATTCCGCGATGATGAATACTATTCCAAACATAGAATTCCATGAAAATTTGCCCATGGACTTTTACAAATATACCTATGATGGAAAACCGACACTCTTTGTAATTGATGATCTGATGGATGTTGCGGGTGATAGTAAAAAAGTTGCTGCGTTGTTTACGAAGGGGTGCCATCACAGAAACGTCAGCGTAATTTATATTACTCAGAATTTATTCCATAAAGGAAAGGAATCTAGAGCTATTTCCCTTAATACCCAATACTATTGTTTGTTCAAAAACTGTCGGGACAAAATGCAAATAAGTTGTTTAGCCAAACAGATGTATCCAGGCCGAACCCGATTTTTTCAAGAGGCATATGCAGATGCTACCCACGATAAATACGGTTACCTTTTCATCGACCTAAAACCGGACACTCTAGAGGAATTTCGATCAAATATATTTCCGGGGGAAACTCAATATAGTTACCTCCCGAAGGTATAAAGGATCACTTCTGAACCGTCCGCCCATTACTTCAAAAAAATGTCCCGCCGGATCAACACACACGCTGTTCTTCTAAAGACCTTGGCTCACTGTAGCCCCAAACAGAGAAAGGCATTGCTACAAACAGCCGATAAAGGATTCGTCGATGCTATATGTGAATGCATAGTTAATGTTGTGAATGGGAACATTGCACTTTCTCCTTCTCACAAACGTTCACTCGTTAAACATAAACACACACTGAGAAAGCTGTCGGATCGTAGGACCTCACTCAAGGAGGGAAAAAAACTCCTCAACCAACGCGGTGGTTTTCTCCTTCCCCTATTGAGAATCGTTGTCCCCGCTGTGGGAGCAATTGCCAACGCCTTTTCTGGCAAGAAGTGATCGTCAGTATGGAACATACCCGTAAAATGGTTCTTGTACCCCGAGCATACTGCAATCCATCCACCAGAACCCGTCTTCGCCTAACCAGCACAGGCTAGATGAACTCGACGAGAAGATGCGTAGCATTCTAGAAAGAAAGGACTTGACCGTTCATGACAAGGCAAATATGTATTCGCAATATTTGCAAACATTCCTAAAGGCAACGGACAATGCAAAGAAACCCGTTCCCATCGAACTTCATGATGTTCACCAAGGTCAGGGTAGCGCAGATGAATCGTCCATTCCGTCACCGAAGGAAAATGAGGCGTCGGATCCTGTCGAACTTGAAATTATACATCACATCCCTAAAATTTTCGCTAATCGAGCTCATCAACTTATTGAGAAATTAAAGATGAATCCAAGTTTCGGATGGACATCGACAGGACAGGTTGTTATCGACGGTAGACCTATCCGCGAAAGCAATCTCTGTGATTTAATGTATGACATTTTCCGTGAACGTAAAGGTTATGTGCCCGGTGGTAGCGAACAATTTATGCGTCTTCTCGCTGAAATGAATATTCCCGAAACATTTTTGACGAATCCAAAAAGAAGAAGTGATCTACAACGTTGGAAACGACTAGATGGGATAGAGAACGAAGAATTGCAAGAAGGGTTCTTAGATCAATCGGAAAAGGTAGCCAAACGAGTTGGTGGATCTGCTAATGCTTCTAAACATGAACGTGTAAAAAGGAGAAGAACAATTGATCCCATATCGAAAAAGTGGATACATTTTTAAGGGAATGCAATGGTTTCAGTCGCCCTGAAAGTTAAATATTATATAAGAATGTATTTACAGCGTATATATTCAGTTATTTTAAGACTGTTACGGGTTAATCACATCAATCCATATTCTTATCGTTGTATAATGTAAAATACAGATGAAAAACTTAATATGGTCAGAGTGGCAAACGAGAAAATGGCCAATTGACTAAATGACTAAATGACGAAATGATACTTTAGATGTACTTTTACCATGTTCACTTGTTCTGAGATGGAAAATCACTAGTTATGTACATAATATTCTATTAAGTGCTTCTACCTTTTAAACTTGAAGTTTATGTTCTGTTATTATTTCTCTCATTTTGTTCAATTACTAAATATAGTATTTTCGAGATTAAGAGAATACAAGATTCCCGGAAATTATTTTTTCGAAGTGGAAGCACCGATCATTTTTTATCATAATAATGTATATATTGCAATTCTCGATTCCTTTCTTGAACGTTTGTTTAATTTCATTCTATCAGCTACTAAATGTAATTTTTCGAATATAAAGTTAATCTGATTTCATATTATTCACTGACATTGTACATGAGATTTACACACTATAATAAGAATGACGTAGACAGACTGTAAGAAAATAGACATTGATTAAATTGATATCGTTTGAATGTAAAATTTTTATTGATCATTAAAGTATACAATTACATTACAATAAATCAGATGTCATTATTCTCTATCATTTTATACGAGTCATGTTATATACATTAAAAAACGTATTAGATGTGATGATTATAAATGTGATATATTCGTACAGAAATATATATATAGAGAGAGAGAGAGGGAGGGAGAGAGAGAGAGAGAGGAAGAGATAGAGAGGGAGAGAGAGAGAGAGAGAGAGGAAGAGATAGAGAGGGAGAGAGAGAGAGAGAGATAGAGAGATGTTCACAAAGGGGGAGATATAATGTAATATAATAATAATAATTAACATTTATATACCGTCTAATACAACAGTTTCTAACCGAATTGGAAATAGATAAAGGAAGTAGCGAATACAGAGAGAGAGAGAGCAGGATATGGAATTAAGAGGACTGTTTAATATTAACAATAAATAACTTACAAATGTTAATAGTAATCTTAATGAAACAAATCAAGGATCAACTTCTTTATTTTCAAAACTCCTAGCGATTTGTGAAAGAGTGAATCGGATGTTGTGTGTGGGGAATGATGAGTTATAGTTTCTATTAAACCATCTGTTCACTTCGTTATCATTTCTATTCGTATCAGTCCCAAAGACATTCAGAATATCTCTTAATCTCTTCCCTTGCGATCTTTTAATCAAATAGTAAATACAGTATTGCCCACACACTGTAGAAAATGTCCCCTGCAATCTTTTTCTATTAAACCCCCAGTGTTTGATTGAATCATCCAGAAATTCTTCAAATTGGTGACTGTAAAACGAGGGTGGATTTCCAAAAAAGTCAAAAAATTCTCCTCTATTTCCATCGTAGTAAAATGCGAGCCAATGGGAGCCTGGTTTATCACTCGTATCACTATTAGAAACATAACAGTATTTATCTCCAGTTACAACACGGGGTATCTTGTCCAACGAAAAGACGCCTTTAAAGTGATCCTTTGTAGCAGGATGGGTCTTGAGCACGTGATCAATCTGCACGGTGTTCATGACCGGGCAGGATAACAGATAAGCTTCCTTTTCAACCCTTGAAGTCGTATATGACGTTCCTACTTCTATCAATCTGGATGAGCCCTTGAGATTCAGAGTATACAATACAATTTAGGGTATTGGGTAGAGCAACGTCAAATCCCGCTTCAAGACGTACATTTCCTTCCTTGACCAGATTCAAATGACAGCCATCGCTTAGATCGGGAGTGAGATCGAAAGCGTAAAGTGTGTATCCTTTTGCATACTCCTCCCTATTTATAGCTATCCCACGATCTGAAAAGAGACGACTGGTTCCCATGAATAGCGTATTATAGGCCTCTATGTAGTTTTGGCTTTTTCCTTCTTCGAAACAAGGACGCAGTGGTCTCATGGGGACCGGCTCTCCGTCCACTGTGATGGAGATGTAATTTAGATTATAATGTTTGAAGTTGTATGTGTTTTTTCTATAGTTTCCGTTGTAGGCATCATTATCCACAAAGCCTATGATGATACGGTTTGGAATTTGACCCAGAAACAGATTATCTTTATTCATAGACATATTTCCAGAGGGTATGGTAAAGGAACGTACGTCCACTTTGTTAATCGGGTACTTAGCTGGAGCAGTTTCCAGACATTTCGCATGTGACAACATCACAGAAGGGTTGACTTTTACTTTCCTAATGTATAGAATGGCTTTCTCAATGACGATCTTGTATTTCAACGTAGGGTGTGATGTGAGCAGGCAGAAGGCATCTTTATTTCGGTTGAGCTTGATTTTTACATCCACGCCTGGAAGCATAAGTCTCTCTTGAAAGAAGATGTCCCCATACAAGGGACCCAAAAGGGATACAGTTTTACTCTGACTGGTAAACTCTTGTCTTTTCTTCAGACCCTCGTTTGCTTCGGGGTGGGGGAGAAGAGGATTTACTACGTCCAATTTTCCTGCATTATCCTTGTAAAATAGGTGTTGGGTCAACTGGGATGACATTGAATCGTTGCCATAGTGGGTTAAAACATCTATGAACGCTCTATAAGCGTTTGTATTGGATGGCTGTGAAACGAGGGTCTCATTCAGTTTGACATCTATCTGACTGAAAATCGATGGTAATAGTAAATTTATTGGTCCAACCGGGGCATCCTCCGCGAGATCCGTATTGTCTGGATTGACGACTTTTGCTAATACATGAAGCATAGTTTGGGATAGATCTATGTATTCCTCAGCCGTTCCGGATAGATTAAATTCAATGGGGCCGAAATCGGTAATGTTACTAACTGGATGATATTCCACCCATGGCCCCTTCACAATACTCATCTGTGTGTAGGGGACTGAAAATATATCCAATTTGGACTTACAACAGATGTCGCTTTTTTCATGAAGAAGGGCCATGGTTGATGGAGAGTAATTTAAACAAGGTTTAATCAAAAATATCCAGGCGACGTCTTTTCACACGGGACTTCGGACCTCGAATGACACGTTTCCTCTTTCGCTGTTTCTTTTTAACGATACATACACGTCCACCTCCTTCCTGTTTCCTCTTTCTGGCTACATTGAGAGCCTTTCCGACCAGCCGTTTTCCCGCCTGAGAAACATTTCGTTTGGCCACCGTTTTCAAGGGTTGTCCACTCATTGTATCCTGGACGATATTCAATCCCGTGTTCTTTTCCCAGAGCCACTGCACCTCTTTTGAGGAGTGGGGTAGCCGTTCTAAACAATCCTCTGACAAGACTTCCGAGACCATGACCTCGTTGCATTGGTGCTCCTCTAAAAACGGGGATTCCCATACCGTGCTGTTTCACATAGAGAGGGGTATCGTGTATAATTCTACCAAAAATTTTTACGCGTGTCATTATCGGATATTAAGCTGTCTATATTCACGGTAATGAAGATGAGCGCTCTCGAAAATGTAGTTTCACAATGACTTTCCCACGTTCAAATGGGACAACCTCCCCCGTTTCATTGGTTAATATAATCTCGATGGTTTCAAAATGATGAATCTTCAGAGGAACATAATGTGGGGATGCATAATGTTCTATGATATTTTCATGTCGTTTGTTGGGTACAACGGCAACCGTTCTTAGTAATGGTACAGCTACATCCCCCACATGTTGTGATTGTACAATATCAGAATAGACGTAAAATGTGTGAAAGTGCATATGAACGTCTACCGGTAGAGGGCTCTCTGTCGTTTCTCTTAAACGACATCCACCGTCAAATCCCAACAGTCGGGCTAAATAGCAAGAGATGGCGACTTCAACCCGTTCTCTGATATCTATATAGCATCGTCGGGATCGTTTCTTGTAGTAGAAACCGATCTTGCTACGCATATCATCCGGAAGTATAGAGTTAATAGTATCACATAGGTCATCTCCTGAGTTATAATATCCCGTTGGTACCTTTAACATATGCGTCAAAACTAAATTGGAGCCGGACTCTCCATCTAAGGTGTACAGCTTTATCCAGTTTTCCTCGTCTTTCAGGTTATACCAGCTGTGCAAAAACTGGATTTCAGCAAGCCCAACTTCGAAGTCCTCGCTCTGTGGAAGTGGTCTGTGTAATTTCGTGGTATAGTGACATGTCTTATTTTCTGGAAAATAACTCAGGGAACTATTACTTGGTAAAGTGACGTAAAACTGTGAACCCATGCTATACGACCTTTTCCTTTGCTCCCCATCCACCGAAATGATAATTCGGGTGTAAACAATATACTTTTAATACTTTTCGATTCTCTGTACCCAGCTATCAAAATCGCTACCATAACCTTTCCAACGTACAAGATACTCCTTTTTACCACCCCTTTTACGGGTTTTTAAAACTTTTTTCCAATTTATATAATCCATCATCGGACTTTGATACTCTCTGTAACTCCCGCTCGTAAAAAGTTCCCTTTATTACATCACCGTTATAGTCCATAATGCGATATACAGCAATAGGTCTTGATATTCTCTCTCTGATGGTGAATATCTCCTCAGACCAGTTTGCCTTGTAGCCTTTGTCAAATCGTTGTTTGCTTTAATTGACACGGACCTTGTCCCCCACCTTGAATTTAAATGTTTTGACGGGCGATCTTGGTTTAGTTCTCTTGCTTGTTTGCACTCCGTATAAAGCGTCTAAGGCCTGGATTTGATTCTCAATGTTTACCTCCTTGGGTTTCATGCGAATGCTAGTATGGACAGTATCGTTGTATCCATCCATGATTTTCTGTATGACATCGATATATTTGTAGGAGTTTGTGTACGTAAACTAATGCCAGAGCCTCTCTCTTATAGTCCTGTTCAATCGTTCCACAACCGAACCTTTCACTTCGTTCTCTGTTGAGAAAAAATAGATGTTCTGGGATTTCAGGTGCTTTTGGAATTCCTTGTTTAAAAATTCACTCCCTTTATCAGTATGTAACATAACGGGAAGCCGTCCGTCGGCTGTTATTTGCTTAAAAGCTTCCGTTATTGTTTGCCCCGTTTTGTTTTTTATTGGTATAGCCCAAGCATACTTAGACAGTACGTCAATACACATTAGCAAGTAACGGTACCCCCGGTTATATTTTTTCAGATTCTGGACATCGAGGAGATCTGCTTCCCAAACATCATCCATTCCTCTCACAACCACCCTATTGCGCACAAACCTTTTTCTCACCGGGGCATGCAAAGTATAACTGTCTTGCTTTTCTAACCATTGTTTCACAGCTTCATACGGTACTTTCTCGAATCCATTCTTTCTCAACGCCTTCCACAACCGCACACCACCGCCAAAACTACCTTCGTTGGAAGGATCATAATAGAGCTTATGTAATGTCTCCTCTAAAGTCGTCATACTCTCGTCTTCCCTCTTTCAACGTCTCAGCTATCAATGCGTTCACATCGTTTCTCACTCTTCATTTGAATTAAAGACTCCACAATCAGACAGTAGAACACATCATTGTACACTTTCTTGACAAAATTACTATTAATAACAAAAAAACATCAACCAATTAATGACGATTCTAATAAGATTTAGTATGGGTAATCATTTACATCTGAAATGTGTACATGAAATTAATGTTGACATCAATCATAGCTACATAATACACGGCATATAAAACCTTCAGGAATATTGAGTTAAATTTCCATGTTTTGCTGAAATCGTATGTCCAGGTTATCTTGTATTTACATAGTTCATCGATGAAGATATTCAAAAGTTCTGATTTCCTCTCCTCCTCTACTAAATTATAGATGTCAAGAAAATAGCATACAGCGACACCTGCTCTTTCCCTAGTCACAGCATCTGATTTATTTCCGAAACAATTTAAGAGGAGAATTTGTACAAAAGCATTTAAATCGTCATGAGGGTACAGTTCAATCCTCTCCAACTGTTGAAACTCTGCCATCTTCACGATACGTTGACACATTAACATCAATCTTGAAGTGTCTTCTTCCGAGCAAGGCGTTGCGCTGGAACGCTGGATAATCAACAGTAACAGCTGTCGTCGTTCTCCCTCTATACGTAAGTTGACTCCGGCAACCCCGTCCCCTCCCCCATGGCACGGTACACCGTCCGTACTGCCGAGTCTACTCCCTCGATGTGTGCCGCTATTAACTCTCTCCTTCTTTTCAACTCTGCTTCTGTGTCGCCTTTCAGAAGGTATTTGAGGTATTCTGTGAAAAGGCATGGGTCCATCAACTCCGGTTTCAGCCACATCACTCTCGCTACATGAGGGTAGAATTTCGCCACTTTCTGAGGATCCAGGTATTGAACAGCCTGGTGTACCTTCATTTGAGGATTGTCTTTCACCATATCCTCTATCCAACTGCTGGGATTCTTGGCCAGGTCTTTGAGAACCTCGACGATCGTGAGGTATTCGATCACCATGAGCAGGTCCGCTTTCTCCACCTGTTTTTGAAACTCCTGACACCATTCACTGTCGGCTATTTTTACAGCTGTATTTTTAGACATGGTAATTAGGTTTTCCTTTTCTCCCTCGATTGCTGTAGTCCCTCGCTTCGTAGGATACGTTGCCGTGTTCAATGAAACAAGACCGTGTTCCCCTCGTTTTATACCTTTCCTTTTTCTTTTTTAAACCTTGTTTTTTATACTCCGTCCCATTTCCATCATGTCCCTGCTCGTCCTGACTTGTCGACCCACCCCTTTCGCAATAGTGTCGCAATCCTATGACGTCAGCCATGACGTCACTTCGTGACGTCAGGCTAGTGGGCGTGGCTTCATGACGTCACTTCGTGACGTCAGGCTAGGGGGCGTGGCTTCATGACGTCACTTCGTGACGTCATGGCTAGGGGGCGTGGCTTCATGACGTCACTTCGTGACGTCATCGTCCATAAATGGACGATGACGTCATGACCCTATAGACATCCCTATACTACTTACGCGATGCATGATGACGAGTGATGTAACTGAACTTGACTCATCCATCATGACGTTCCTTATGCAGGATTGTCAATTGTCGAACCTCTCATTTCTGCTGTCGTCAATCGACTTTGCTCGAGCTGCCCTCGGTACTCAACGCCAGTCAATTTCATCGAAGGGAAGGGGGGGGGGGATTCATATTCTTCCATGCACAATACAATAAAATCTACTTCCACATTCTCATTTCAATCGACCTCTCTGACTTGAAACAGTCTACAACATTTTCATACACACATCATAAAATAACATCTGAATATTTACAAGATAAAAGAGACTTAGATTTAACTACGAAGTACAAAACGAACTACTGGTACATAACTTAGACTACATACTACGACGAGGTACCCTTGCATTTCTTTCCCTATGTTACCCCAATTTCCCTAATGTTACGATGTTTCATACTTCTGCCTTTATCAATTGAGAAAGAGGGAAAACAAAAACAAAACTCTCCTTAAATTCTGTTGTGTACCACATACAAAATAAATCAGCAATCAAGTAATATCTCTAGAGTAAAACTAACATTAAGGGCAGACATAAAAATATTCATCTCATCGATCAGGCATCAAGCCTAAAATTTCTATAAAGAACTTCGAAATTCCAGTTCTGACAAATATAATCAAAATTCCTTTTTATAGAAAGAGAGGGGGGGGGGTAGTGGTATTATGTAACCTAAGAAGTTTAAAAGAGATATTCCACTCACGATTCTTGCTACTATTAGCGCTTGGGACAAACTGTCAGAATGCTGACGCTCTCAACTGGCTGAAGTTTTCTTGTGAACAGAAACTCACTAAGATGCAAAGTGAAGAAATTTTCACCCCCTGCCCCTTTTATACCCCTGGCTATCGGGCCCCTATCGCCTGACAGAAACTGGACTTGCCCGCTTACGTGATTGGCCAAAAGTTTGTGACGTCATCACCCGCGAAACACGAAATACAGACTGTACCATTTCCGGTAGGGAATAATCACTTCTAGTGACTAAAATAGGATCATTAAAGACATCATTTTATCATAAAAGGGAAAAATAGAGCATCAAGCTCCTCACTGAAAAGACATTTACAAGGTAAGTGACAATTTATCGAGAAAACTCGCTCCGTGCATCACCGTGCACGCTATTAACCTAACCTTGTCCCACGTACTAAATCCTATGTATTGCTGTGGTTCTAAAAATAGCACAATTCGCCTCCGTTACTATGCTCATTGACTGCTGTAGTAAACACACTCAGCTGATTTTACTACGTTCATTCAAGATTCAAAACAAACAACAGCTGTGAGTGCTGGCGTTGTAGTAAAGTGAAAATTTTGAGATGATTTTGGATAGTTAATTCTGGCTGAAAATAGCACAGATCTAAATAGAAAATATTAAAAGAAAATTTTGAAAAATTCTAGGGGGTATTTCTTCACAATATGTCCCTACCCCACCTTCTCTTCATGATTTTTTTTTAGAAGATCTGCCATGGGCAAGAAGGATTCACCCCACGCCCCCCCTCGCAATTTTTTTTTTGATTCTCAAGCTGGGACACATCCTTCATAATATTTTTTGGGGTCCTTCCGCAAATTTTCAGGGAGTTCAATTTCACCCATGTTGACGTACCCCATTTTCCTTTGAAAATTAAACATTTCAAAATCCCCCACACTCCACCCCCTCCCATTTTTTTTAGACTCCAGCTGGAAAAAAAAATCCTTCTTTCAAATATTTTTTTGGGTCCTTCAATGAATTTCAGGGGTTCAATTTCACCCACAGGATGTTCCCTATTTTCCTTTGAAAATTAAACATTTAAAAATTCCCGCCCCCCAAGTCTACCTCAGCAACTGGGAATAAATTAAGATAATTGATCTCTTTTTTTTCCATGGAATAAAATTCATGAAGCTGTTTTAGGGGGAATTAAAAAGAATGAGCATGTTTTAGGGGAATTAAAAAGAGTGAGCGTTTAAAAACTTATAATAAATTCTTTTTACACACTCTTAAATCAAATTTTCTAATCAGCTAAGGATATGAAATCACTTTTAACTCGGTCATCATCTGTATTTTACCAACGTTGATAACCCCCCCCCCCCAGGAAATTCTTGATGATTCATCACTTCAGCCTCTCATTAATGGGTAATGTTCAGACGTTCCTCATGATTTATTATCAGTAATGCCATGGAGTTGAATTGACGTTAATTACTTTCATTATGATGGAGATAGTGTTTTTTTGCTTTTTGCTTATTTTTACTCTGTCTCTCTCTCACTTTTGATTTTGATGGACATTATAATAGGCTTTCGTGATAAGTTCATATCTACTTTTGATTTTATCATTTTACTTCAAGTTTAGAACAAACATGACGCTCTGAATCGAACTCAACGTTTGGATTCTGCGCAATGGATGTATATGCAAATTAATTGTTGAATTTCTGCTATAAAACTTGACAACTTTGCCTTTGGCCGGCCGGCTGGCTGCTAATTTACTTTAATGTAGGCTTCATATTTTACGAGAGCGACATTCTACACTGCCAATGTAAGTAGTTATTTGAGAATATTCTTCATTCTAGCAACTAAAATGAAATTCTATGATATTGTGAGGAAATTTGCCAATTCATTAGATCATCGAACCCGGGACTATAAACCCTAATTTGGCAGTGATCGTCTTCGTTCGACAAGCTGAGTCGGTGGTATCCCGAAGTTCCGGGCGACCAGCTCGTTCGCTAGCGGTGGTGTTAAAATTCATAACATGGATTGCAATGGATGGGACTGAACTCGGACGAGTGACGATGAGCAGACGATCGTGATTTGCCCAAAGTTTGAAGTTTAATTTTACCCAATTTTGTCGTTTTGAAATTTCAGACAGCATTTCATATTTATAAAATATTCATTTTGTTTGAGCTGATTATAAATGTAGTTCTAGAAAATGTTGATTTTAACCATAAAATGGACTTACTCGGTGGCACGACCCGTTGCCATGGGCCGAAGCGATCCCAATGCCAAGTTTTCTGCAGCGATTTCATTGTCATCGTCGTATGGATTCCTGTATTGCTCGAAATCCAGCTCCTTCACCACCATACTTAAATGACTGGGCTCGGGTGGAGGTGGACCTCCGCCAGTCTTTCTGCATTCTTTGATGAAATTTGAGTGTTCTTTCTTAGCATTGATTCTCATTCTTTTCCACTGGTCTTTTATTTGATGTGTGCTCCATTTATTACCGTATTTGGAGTGGAATGTACTGGCTAGCTCATCCCATGCAGCTGTTTTTTTCAAATTGCTGTTATAATCAGTCTTCCTACAGAGCAGAACTTCCCTCCGGTCAGTGATTAGTTGGAGGAGGAGGTTTCTTTCGGCTGTCTGCCAGTTTCCCTTTGCTCTCTCCCTACCAGCTACAGCACACCTAGCCTCCTCCATTTTGGATGTAGCAGACAGCATCTGACCTACTGAGCATGCTCAGTAGGAAAAAAACCATGGTTTAAACCATGGTCTAAATTTAGACCATGGTTTAAACCATGGTCTAAATTTAGACCACGGTTTAAATTTAGACTGTGGTTTAAACCATGGTTTCAAGAAACCATCGTTTGTGAATCAGACCATGGTTTAAACCCCCCTAGGGTTTAAACCATGGTTTCAAAAAACCAGGAGGGGGTTTAAACCCAGGGGTGGTTTAAACTTCTTTTGTGAATACGGGCCATTGTGGAAAAGGTTATCCCCCATGCATTGATATACTCGTAAAATTTAGCGTCATGTATCATTTACACACAAAAAAATAGAATATAACCCTTCTTTTGGAGAACTATTAGTAAGTTGTTCGAATCTAACTATTTTCTTTTGAAAATATAAAAAAAAATTACCTGATTTCAAATGCCTGTCTTTTCCTTAAAAAACTGGAGCACAAAATCCACTGCCGTTATCATTTATGAAAAATTCTAAAAAATGTACTAAGATGCTTTTAAAGAAAATGAAAATTTAAGGGGATTCGAAAATAAGGATTTTTCAATGTTATATCAAATTTCTGTTATATTTTCATCAATTTTGGGATTGCATCGAAATGACTGATAATTCGAAGTCTACCCACACAGTGCTTGTAAATTTGGTATATGTTGGTAAACTGATAGTTAACGTAAATGATAAACATTCATAGCCTCACTAAAATTTAACGATTCTACTGTTTTTATGATTTTAATGTCGCAGACATTTTAGAGAGTGAAAAAAGGGATGCTCACGAACGTCTCTAACAATACGGCTAAGCGAGAAGACCTTTCAATGGCGCGCTCCACTGATTTGAGGCCGTGAACATACGTGAAGTAAGGCATGACGGCAGTTAGTGAATCCAGATATCCATTAAGTCATACTCCTACGAGGGTTTTTTTTGCATTAAAATCCAATGCAAAGCAGTTTCAAGAAAATTAATGGAATACACTTCATGTCTACAAAACATTTTGAACTAACATGCATTTTTGATGAGGGCGTTGCTGCCTTTCCATAGTTGAGGTTTATCAATCGCAATTCTTTGTAAGATAGGGCCCTGGGCCCTATTACGATTGATCCAATCAATCGTAACTCTATGAAAATCCATCATTGTCAAAAAATATTCTACTTGAAATTTGCACAATGTCCTTTATAAACAAACAGAAGCACAGTGAAATTTCAAGAAAACAATGAATAGATGAATGTACATCAAAGCTAGAAAATATTTTGAACAAACATGATAGATGTTGATGTTGCTTGCTCTCCATAGTTTCGATCGACTGGATCAATCGCAACTCTTTGTAAGTCGGGGCCTGTCAATAGCTGCAATGAATGAGTCAGATGTCATAATCCTATTCACTTTTCAATGAAATAAACTTGACAATTGATACTACAAGTGTTCAATTGCAATGTTCATTATTGATAAGGTGTTTTGCAAGCATTTTAATAAATGCTTGTAATATATATATCAATGCTTGATTGTGACATGGACATCTGGCCCCGTCTATATATATATATTAACGTGTATTATGCACGTTTGTTCAAAATATTTTCTAGCCATGATGTATATTCATGCAATCATTGTTAACTTGGAAATTCACTGTGCTTCTCTTTGGATACAAAGGACATAGTTCAAATATCCTGTAGAAAAAAATATGACCGTGGTGGATTTCCATAGAGTTACGACTGATTGGATCAATCGTAACTCCTTTTAAGACGGGGTCCAAGATTCAGTAATCTGAGTCATGCCTTACTTTGGCATATTTAAGTCAAAATTTGCATCACTGAAAGAATAACTACCTATTGAGACGTACCACATAGATATGGAATCAAATTATTTGGGAGAACATACTCTTTCTAGCCATAACAACTCAAAAAGTTTGGAAATCTGACTTTGATCGGAAATACTTCTCGGTTTTAGTGAATATTAATGTGTGATTGATACCAATGAATAGATGATTAAATCTCTTTAAAATGATACCCTACATGATATCATTTTTGTTCACATGGAGGTGCAGAGCCTTGAAATGTGGAGAAAGTTGCAAAATGACACAATATTTTTTTTTCCATCGTGCTCAGTGGTTTTTTTTTTCATGCACCTTAACATCAACATTAACACTCCTCTGCACAAACAAGCACATAACAGACAAACATCATGGGTATTTCAAACCACACAGGACCATCACTACATAAACCACAACAAAACATCAAAAATGAAGAAGCAGGGGGCTTCATTTGAATGGAATTTCATCTCTATTGACACAGACAAAATAATCATGATCTTTATTGACCCCTCATGTCTATTTCTGCTCATTTTGCAGCTTTTCAATTCAGATCGCATCCAACACTTTTGAATCCTGCTCTTTTCGTGATGGCATGATCATAACAAACATGGTATCATTTTAAAGAGGATTTAATGATCTTTTTAATGATATCAAAAATGCATTGTGCGTTATTTGGAGTTGCTAGAAATTAATGGTCAAACTTAAGCTCATTTTATATTTCTTTCCTTAAATAAACTGGGGATTTGTGAGGTTTCATTTTTTTTTAACTCACACCGAAGTTCTGTGTATATAATGATCTCTGTTATCTGGAGATATCCCTCCCCCCCCACCAAATCAAATCATCATTGCTCCTAGATATACATTCTTTGACCAAGATTGGTTTTGTCGAAACTGTTCTCAAGTTGCAGCAAGAAGCTCATCCGGAATCTCGAAACAAAATCTAACACAATTTTTAAGTTCAGCCAAGTTGACACTGTAGTAAATTATATTGGTGACAAAAATTTAGGAAACAAAATTGAAATTCATGAAGAAATTACATAGAGGCATTTTCTTTGATTTATTGACAAATTTCCTATAAATCAGCATAAATAATCTTCTAGTCAAAATTTCTAAATTCGATGGAGAACCTTGGTGAACCTCTTGTAGCTCTAAGATGGAACAAAAAATACCAAAATCGGTCAACAAATATGTACATGGATTTTTGGTGGGTTTTGAAAAGTATGAATAAATAAGCATATTTAATGAGTTTCAAATTGCCGAATTTACATTTTGTATCCCGACCTATAGCTGAAATTGATCAACAAATAAAGGAGAAAAAGCATTTTTCGGGATTTCTGAATATATTTTGCCTTAATTAGAATAAAATAATTTTTGAGTAAAACTTTGGTAACCCTCATGTAGCTCTACCAGATGGTTGAAAAAAATGAAAATCGGTTGACAAAAAAAGATGAAGCATTTTTTGTGATCATACATGTAAATAAACTTCGCATAAATTTTATATAATTTCTGGTCAAAATTCTGTTTGGTGAACCTCATGCAGCTCTACCAAATGGAAAAAAATCAATATCAGTCAAAATAAGAAGGAATTTTTTTGAATTTAATGAGCTCCAAAATTCTGTGTGGTAGATTTGAATCCCCACCTAATGCTGTGATATAAAGCAAACAGAATTGAAATCGGACTTGAAATGATTTTTTCTGTGACTTATTAATTTTTGCATAAATTAGCATAAATAATTTTCTACTCAAAATGTCAAAATTTTGTGTACAAGCTTGATGAACCATTTGAAGCTCTACCAGATGGAAGAAAAAAAATCAAAATCAATCAACAAATAAGAAGCAATTTAAGTGAATTTTAAAAAAATATGCATATATTAATTTCGCATGAATTAGAATTTAAAAAAATCTAGTCCAAATTTCGAAATTCTATGTAGAAGTTTTGTGAACTTCATGAAGCTCTATCCTTCATGGAAGCAAAAAAAATGAGAATTGGATAAAACATTAAAAAGAAGCATTTTTTGTGAATTTTGAAAAATGTGCATAAGATGGCATATTTAATGAGTTTCAAAATTCTGTGTAGAAGTTTTAAATCCCCCATTTAGTGCTATCATATATATCGGACTTGAAATGACAAAGAAGCATTTTGAAATTGTGGACAGACGACAGACAATGGACGACGAAAGCCACGCCACGGCATAAGCTCATCTGGCCCTTCGGATTGATTGATTGATTGATTGGAGAACCTACAAGCATAATGGGTGAAGGGCAGAGGCATAAAGATGGTTTGTAGGTTTTTTCATGTCATTTGCCTGTGACATTTGAACCAACAGTCTGAACATTAAATTCAAATTTAAAACATGATCTCAACATTATGTCATTTTCTACAAAATTAAAACGAAAAGCAATTTTTGCAGGAGCTATGCATGTAGCTTTTTCATGGATTTCTATTTATTGACATGCTAACTTATCATGGGATGATGGATTTCTTAAAACTGTCTCTCAAAATGAAAGTGTAATCCTTGATACTATTGTTGGGTCAATATTATGTAACGTAAGGACATTTATTTCAAAGTACTAATATTCTAAATATTTTGATGGATGGATGTACTTATGACCTAACTCTTGATTAAATTACTTGTAGGAGGCTTTGAGACAGGCATGGCTTTGACAGTGAGAACTACGTAAACATCTACTATTTTGATGTTACTTACACTTTATTTACTTACATATTACATTTTCATGTAAACTGTAAAAGAGAAAATGATTTATACAAGTGGGTTTGAGGTTCAAAGCAATTTATCATCACCAGTAGTAGTTCTGCACTTTTACAAACAATCATTACACAAACAATCAGTCTCCTTGGCCCATGTATTTTAAAATACAAAATAAACTAAACTGAAAATCTTAGCACTTCCATTTTTCAAGTGTACAATTTAGAACTTGTGTACATGACATTCAACAGAAAAAAGGTTTAATTGAATACAGTTCACCTGTAAAGGAGTTTCATCAATCTACGAGATCGAATGACATTGACACACACTTGCATGATGTATCACAGATAGTCAAGGACCTTCAGATACAATTTGTCAAGCTCATGGACAGAGCCCAGACATATGAGACAAATCATCTCATGTTAATAAATTTACTAAAAGATTTTCAAAAGTGCCCCTGTATGACATAATGGTCACACAGAGTGCTAAATATGGTATTGCATAATGAGTCAACCTACAAGCTTTGGACAAATGCAAACACTTCATATTCTTTCATTGGTCCACAATATTTGTTACCTAGCAAAAACAAACAAATTCTATGATGCCTCTGCAACATTATTGTTGTATGCCTCATATCCAATTGAGTTGGTACCCATAGTGTTGAGTTTTGTCATTTTGGTAGGTGTTTCATACAGCTGTTTGTATCTTACAAATAACCTCATACAGTGTCTACAAGAATTACTTGTACAATGTACATTAAAAACACTGAAAAATGAGTGGATAGACTATGGTAAAATTAAAAAAAATTGTAACCTGGCTTTCATAAACTCTAGTTAATAATATATCACATGAAAGAGAAAAGTATAGTCTTTTCATCTCGTTGGAAATGTTTATCAGTCACACATAAATGGTGATAATTCATTATGTGTGATAATATAAAATATTTTCATATTTTTTGTGATCATTGAAATATAACTCGTAATACTTCAATGATCATGACTTATTTCTTATTTTTTCTGAGAGATTAGATGACATGCTTTCATTATATGTAAATTTCAGATCATTTTCACATGTTTTATTTATTTTGACAGGAAATGAAATATTAGAAATGAATCTAAATACACCCCTGTACAAAGTTCAATGGGGCAACAGCAGTCAGGCATCAATTTGTTTTAAATCGTTTATGAAATCTGTAATACCAACTGAAATATTAAGACCTGTACAGTGTGTCCCACAAAAAACGAAACCGAGGTTTAGAGATGATTTATCATAGCTTAATCACATACTGACCGACGCACTGTATATCAAATGAAAACATATCATCTCATCTCTTGCGAAAACAAGTCATGATCAATGAATCACTGGGCACTATGCTTAAATAATCAGAGCAAGGTCTTAAAATATGCATTATTGCATTTCATTATTCATAATCATTCATGCGTGACCGATCACAATTTCCAGCTAGGTTTTAAAACAATTGATATACTTCCCTTTCATGTGGCATATAATTCATTGTATCTTCTGATGGACAACCTAGGAATTTTTGGTTCCAACATAGTTCATCTTCTCATTTTGCATTGCTGCATTAAGTGTACAAATAATTCTTGTAGACACTGTACTTGACTGGTAACCCTTTCTTGTGCTAATTGATTATTATTTCGCTGACTTCTTGGCATCTACGAACATGTTTCAGTTGTGCTTAAATTTATTTGTATCTTACAATTAACTTTATTAAACATCCACCACGTGGGTTTTTGATCTACCTTACAAAGACTGGTGATCCTTTCTACGTGGTAATCATGTGACTCCACATAGTTCTATTCATGTTGATTTAGCACAAAGAAAGGATCAACAGTCATTTGTAAAGTTGCTCTTAACATAAAAACAGCTTTATGAAACACCCACCAGGCTTAAGCATTCCTTTTTATTATCTCTGTGATATTTAAAATATTGAGCACTGTAAAAACACAAAAGCACTCATCAATACTATAGGATAGTGAACATGTGTTTTTTGTCATTGTGTTGGAACAGTATACAAACTTCTTGGCAACACAATAACAAAGTCGGGAGAACTGTACTGTTGCACGTTTTCGGTGCAGAACAAGTGACTGTGTATTACTACATTAAAAATGTACAATAAGTGAAAAGCAGGGATATCATACCACGATCATTCCAAAATTGTGAAAAAACAAGATTTGGATAAAAGAACTCTCAAGATGAATAACGATCATTTTACAACGAAGCTTTCATAACCATTTTTCCCCTCTTCCTATTGAATTCATGGAGAGAAACATTCTCTTTATTTTTCCTCCCAAGAAAACTTCCTTGGTAATTGCATTAAAATACAATTAAAGCACTCGCAAATGATTGGGGTGGCTAATATTTTGCACTTTGTACATGTATCTTCATCATCTAGAATTCCATGGCAATACAGAATTAAACTCATACAATACATGTATATTTTGTGATTTTTCAATGCAAAACAAATTGACAACTATCACCCGTCAAGTTGTTGTTATCAGATGTACTTGGGTAGCCAATTTGCCCTGGGGCCATTTTGTAAAGCTGTTTGTAAGTTTAATAATCATGAATTGTGCATGACTGTCAACACATTAATATGATAAATAACATCATTATGAAGCAAAATTATTAAAAATCTGTCACCACATAATGACAAATGAAAATATCAGACATATCAACCAGATTTCAAGATATTGTACTGTAATACATAATATTCCACCTGGGGGTTATCTTACAAAGGCTTGTAAAAGATTCAGAAAAATCTCAAAGGGATACTGATTTCAAACTTTATTGGAATGTCACTTGGGCGACCATACCAGGTACCTCATACCTTGGGATATCCCCATCCCACCTTCTTGTGACTACATATATTATCAAGTAATCTTCTGTATGAGTCCCAGCTCAAGTTTCAAAAAATGAATCCACCTTGGATCATCATCATCAATCATTAACCATGGATGACAGAGCCTGTTTTATAGGGGAGATTGGGGTCAGTTGGAACGTGCAGTAAGTTGAAACATTGTAATTTTCTTTATTGTCTTTGAATAAATTTATGCAATAATGCCCTCAAATTATTGCTACTATCAACAGCCATCCACCGTATTATAGACAACACATGTGCAACAAGCCTAGTGATGTTAAAAAGGAATTTTTGTTTTTTCACCTTCTGAGTAATTTTTTTTCTCTTTCAGAAATGTTTATTATCCCAGAGAAGTTTATAGATCAAGTTGGCCTGTTTGGGGGTATAATGGACACTTGTACCAAGCTACAAAATAAGGTTATTAATATGCCATGGTGAAGTCCCCTTTTGGGGGGCTGTAAGCTTGTAATGTCAAGTGGGCCCCTGGGATGAGTTGGATCAAAATTGAAGGGGCTAGTTGGAATATGTTTCAACTTGCCCAAAACATAATTATGAATAAAAACATTGGATATGAGAAAAAAATGTACAGAGTATTTCACACTCCTCTGAACATGTATTGTATACCATGCTTGTTTTGTTTCTCATTGATACTCTCACCAAAAAGTAGCATTCTAGTAGCTTAATAAATAGAGCTAAAGGCAAAAACATACCCCAAAATAAAAAACAAATTTAGGGCAATTTTATGCTTATTCGCACAATTATTTAAAAAATATGAACAATTAATTTTTGTCATGTAAATTTGATGCAGAAGTACATGAAATTGCTGATAGTACATTTAATTACATGCAAAATCAAACACATCCAAATAAGTAGAATTCTGCTACAGTCGACTTGCATGAGTGGCTGTATAATAGAAATCATATAGTTCAACTCACTTCAACAAATCCACTTTTTATATTTTGAACTTGGAAAAAATAAAGTAAATAGGCTAACCATGTACTATTACGGTTGTAAGTAGTTTTAGTATTTCTTGATTGATCATGCAGTATTCCAACCTACCCCATACCATGTTCCAACTTACCCGTATATGGGGTAAATTGGAATGCTTGCGATGGTCTTGTTCAAGGCGGGTTTTTTTTCAGTAATCATCATAGAGTTGAAAATATTATGGGGTACATTTGAAGCACTTAGATATAGGCTTCAAGCTGATATATTGATTGTTTCTCAAATAAAATAAATTTGGACTTTACAGCCATTTTTGTCAAAAATGTTCGAACTAACCCAGATCTCCCCTATCAATGGTCACACTGTATTTGCACCACCAAGAATTTGAGAGAGTATACAAGTTATTGAGAATAAATAGAAGCAGAATCAATCCCCAAACAGAAGAATGTTAAATTTTACCTCTGTCTTCTACCTTGGGTTGCTAGTGGTGGTTCTATGACAAAGCCATATTGTAATGGGAGTAATGTATATTTTGTTCGCAGAATAATGGTAAAAGAAATCATCATTAGCATTAGTCTTCTCAGTTCAAAATTTGGAAGCACTCTAATATTCGAATCTTTAGATGATGGAACTGGGATCAATTCACAAAACAATTTTATTAACAACCACTATCAGCTCCTAAAATCTTAGCAACCAATTGACCGAGATTAATTTGAAAGTCATCCCCAACAAGTTATAACAAGATAGTCACCCACCAGGATCCTTAAGCACAAAGCTAAGCTAATGATCATTTTTGTATGATTGATTGCACATAACAATCAAGCATAAAATTAGCTCTATGATCAAACACTAAGCTTCAGTGTTGTGGAGCTCATGATAACATTTAACCATTGTTGTGTGTCTATTCAAACCACACAATAACGACTAAAAAGAAACACCTTTATCATGATAGTTTCTGAAAATGGGCAGAGAAAATACATGAATAATTACCCCCAAAAAATATATACAATAACGTTGCTATGATAATCTTTCTTCTCTCCTGAATGACAAGATTCAGTTGAAAATACAGACAATTTTGAGATGAATCTTTTCACCTCCTCGTCCAGGTAAGAATGTGTCGTCAAGGTCTTCTTTTTCTTGAGCTGCTGGATTTAGTACACAGGAGTTAAGGATCAAAATCAAAACATATCTCAATATGTGTCTGACAATCTTAAAACAAGCTTTTGAAGCCTTGTTTTTCTTAAATATGGCGATACAAAATCTGCTTTTCCTGTTCACTGATTTTCTACATTTTTTTTTAACCTTTCAAGACATTTCTCAGTCAAGATCTGCTATCCCTGAACTTCACACTGATTTTTTGAATACTTTTTTTCTTTAAAAATATCATAGGGTTAGTACACTTTCACCCATTAAAATGAATTTCAGAAAAAATGTAAATTTCCAATGAGTCCTAAACAGAACAAGCTACTGGGTTGGTGCATCTTTGAACTTTCATGATGAGTAAGGGAAGGCGGGGTAAATTGTGACACTTATTGCATTTTGCATGTTAGAATTGTAGAAATAAGTACATGTACCTTGCCTTTAATTTGATTCTTGGGAAATATTTTCACCTATAAATAAAACTTTCTACTCCCCACTGAAAGTCACTGTGACCTTTGGAAAAAATGATGTCAAATGGCTCAACTAAACCAGTGATCCCCTACATCCCTACATAGCTGACCAGCATTTCAGAACATATTCCAGTCCCTCGTAAAACTTTACAAACAGCTTTATAAAACATCCACTTGGGGCCCGTTTCATAAAGGACTTGCAACCGTGCCATAATGGCAACTTCCATGGTAACCTTGATTATGATTGGCTTCTGAGCCCTGTTACCACAGTACCTGTAGTTGCCATTATGACAAACTTACAAGTCCTTTATGAAATGGGCCCCTGGTGGCCATTTCATGAAGTTGTTCGTCAGACTTCACAAACAACCGGTGATCCTTTCTTGTACTTATTGATACATCCCCACATAGCTGACTAATAATTAAGAACATATTCCAGCAGCTCGTAAAGTTTTGCGTAACCTTATAACAGCTTTATAAAACAACCTTCTTCTTTATCTTTTCATCTTCCCCAGTATTCAAGGATCAGCGGCCACCTGATTGCTATGTTATTAGAGCAGAAAAGAGGCAGTGCAAAATTTAAAAATACTCTTCCTTGGCTCTCCAACAGAAATTCAAAAATTATTTGAATTTATATGCTTGCTAAAAAAAATAATTTCAAATACCCTGTCTATCAAGAATTTTGCAAGCAATATGAACCAAATAAGAAACACTATCTTCAGAGAAGGAGTCAAATGGTTATCTATAGAAAGGATATTGTCTGTCATCATCTCTATCCTCATCGACTGGTTCTCGCTTGATTTTCTTTTCCTTTGCAGGTTTATCCCTCACATCTGATTCTCTTCTTGAGGACTTTTCTTCTTTCATCATCTCTCTATCTCGATCTCTCTCATCCTGAGAGATAAAAAAGTAGTCAATCAAGGTCAGTTGATATGTGTGATGATGAAACACCACAAAAGACTGCAATGTGCGTTTAAATAGAGGCTATCGAAAGTGGTTTTAATCCGGATGGGCAGATTTCAGAATAAAAAGAAGAAAACTGGATCAGATTTATTAACTCTATGGATCCCCCTCCCCCTACTGAGTGTATGAGAGTATAGCAAATTATTAAACTTTAATATTACACCGTTATTACTGTTTCGGTATTTTCTGAAGCAGTATACCTTTTTTCCTAAATGTATTTACATTACAAACATGTGGAAGGCCCCTGGCAGTCTCACCTGCATTGCGCAATTTGATAAAGCAGCAGTACTGACTTTGAAAACAGCTACTGAATAATTATTCACAAAACAAACATTCAATAAAATACCTGTCTATTGACCCAAAATGGCCTTTGACCATGACCATGTGACCTAAAAAAATGTGCAAAACAATAATTCATATTGAATAACCATGATGTCCATGTTTCAAGAACTAAATCCATGAACTTTCTAAGTTATGATGCCAATTCAACAAATATTCCCAATGCGGCTGAAGTTCAGTGACCTTCATCCCATCTAGGCCGGGGTATTTGGGAGTTCATATGGCCGGGGGGGGATCCCAGGCCCCCTATGAGATCTCGGCCGGCGACCTCGCAATCGCGCCGAAAATTGGCATGCCGATTGTCTAGGATATAATCTACAAAATTGTATAGTTTTATTCTTCATGAGGATTGTTATTAAGTAATTATGCTAATTAATGCGTAATTAGTATGCGAAATCATACTTTTCCTCTAACTCAATAAATACAGCTCCAAATGTTCTAATTTTTGGCATAGAAACTCTTTGTGGTGTTTTTAGCAAGATTACATGAAAGAAATTGTGATATCAGATCAATTTCTAAATGTATTTTTGCAATTTCAAATTTGTTTTTCATTGCTTTTTCAATGAAATTGGTTGGGAACTCTTCTAAGACCATAAGCAGCATAAAATACATACATTTAGACCAGCAAAACTAAAAATCATGATGCATATATGATTTTTGGTTGAAAACACAATTTACATTGACTTTGTACACAAAATCAAGTTTTTGAGCATTTTTGGTCTGACATGCACTTACAAAGCGTTGCGTAATTTCAAAACCGCATACCCGGGTGACGCAAAATTGGTCTGAATAGTTGTGCAAAACTTGAAAGTAAAAAGCGAGATGTGCGGTCAAAAAAATTTGGGCGGCGAAAATATCATGCAACTCGTTGAGGGGGCCTCTGAGGCCAACCCCCCCCCCCCCCTCCCTCCCGGCCTAGATAGGTAAAATGACCTTTGATCTTGGTCATTGGACCTGAAACACACTCAGGATATTCAGGGATACATGGTTGCTCTTATGTCCCACAAATACCACCAACATTACTAAAGTTCACTGACCCTAAATTACCTTTGACCTTGGTCATGTGACCTGAATCTCGCAGACAATGTTCTGGGATACTTGATTGCTCTTAAAGGACAAGTCCACTCAAACAAAAACTTGATTTGAATAAAAAGAAAAAAATTCAACAAGAATAACTCTGAAAATTGCATCAAAATCAGATGTAAAATAAGAAAGTTATGGCATTTTAAAGTTTTGCTTCATTTCACAAAACAGTTATATGCACATCTTGATCGATATGCAAATGGGGAACTGATGACATCACTCACTCACTATTTCTTTTGTATTTTATTATATGAAATATTTTTATTTTCTCGTCATTGTCATATGAAATGAAGTTTCATTCCTCCCTAAACATTTGGAATTCCATTATTTTAACATTTTGTGCTTCAGGCAAGGAGGTCCTCATCGTCAAATTCGTAAAAATTGAAATATTGTATAATTCAAACAATAAATAACAAAAGAAATAGTGAGTGACATCATCGACTCTCATTCGGATGTAACTGGCTCGTTCATATAACTATTTTGTTAAAAATAAGGGAAACTTTGAAATGTCATAACTTCGTTATTTTACATCCAATTTTGATGAAATTTTCAGCATTGTGCTTGTCTGATTTTTCTCTATTGATTCAAATCAACATTTTTCTGAGGTGGACTTGACCTTTAATGTTTATCCAAGTTTCATGAATTAAATCCATAATATTTGTACCGGGTTGATACTCTATTTCATAAATTTGATTCCATGACTTTTCGTGACCTTTCTAGCAAGAATTCCATAACCTTTCCATGACTTTTACACCTTTTATTTACACGGTAGACAATCCAGGTTTTTCATGACCCATACGAATCCTGTTTGTAAGTTATGATGATGATTACACAAATACCCCCATCATGGCACAAGTTTGTTGACCCAAAGTGACCTTTGACCTTGGTTATGTGACCTGAAACTCAGGCAGTGATACACTATATGTTTAACCACCTGACTGCGTAGCACGCAATATTAAGTGCTGGGCGAGTGTACGATCTGTGCTGGGCACGTGATATTACGTGATTGACCTATCTTCAGTTTCAGGCATCAGCACCGTGCTGTTAATACCCCTACGATGAAAACAGCGCATGTATATCAAATTTTAGATTATGGTCACCAGATTGCGCTATTCCACCAAGTTATCAAAACTTTTGCAGTGATTTATATATGTTTGAATTCACTTTTCCATAGTGAAAGTGTACGACGCTCAGTTCAAAATGGCGACTTGCAGTGGAGAAATGAATTAGAAGGATTTTGACGAAACTTTAGACAATAGGAGTAATAAATGTAGTGCTTTCTGTGTCAGAAGGGGAGTATGATGTTTTTGTACGGATATTGGAAATAGTGATGAGGAACGTGATGTGATTATTAACAATTTGTCCCCCAAGTTGCTGTCGGTTGTAGTCCCAAATAGATCTAACTTGTAAGTCCCATTCAGTAGCACCAGGGGGGTCAGTGCGCATTACAGCCTATAGCAGTCAAGTGGTTAAGTTTCATGAACTAGGTTCATATACTTTCTAAGTAATGACAACATTTCAAAAACTTAACCATGGTTAAAATTTTGATATTGGTCAAGTTCATTGAGACTAAATAACCTTCGACCTTAATCATGTGACCTGAAACTCAGGCAGAATGTTCAGTAATGCTTGATAACTTTTATGTCCAAGTTTCATGAACTAGGTCCATTTACTTTTTAAGTTCTGATGATATTTCAAAAAGTTATTCTTGGTAAAGATTTCAATGTTGATGATGCCGTCGCGGTCGTAAAACAGCGCCTGTAGTCTTGCTCTGCTGTGCAAGCAAGACAAAAACATGTATGAATCATGAACATTGTCTCCTGTATTGCATTTCGTTCTCTTTTACAACTACAATAATTCCCATTACTTTAAAAGCTCATTTAATTAAATAACAAGTGGAGCGCCTGTGGCAGTCTCACCTGCATTACGTAATTCAATATAGCAGCAGTGCTGACTTTGAAAAAAATAAAAAGATAAAATGTCATCTCAGAATACCAATTTCATTTTAAGAGATAAAATATAATATTCTAAAGATAAAATGACCTCAGAATACCACCCCTGCTGACTTCAATTCATTGTTCATCAATACTAACACCATATGAAATATACTGAGCTCGCCAAAAATTTACAGAAAAAGAATGCTACTGAGAGAAAATTTAACAGATTTTTAATTAATCAGATTTTGCGTGCATGGCACTGCAAAACTTTGCCCATCATATCTGCAAACTGCCTCATTTGTTGTCATTTCTTCTATTTCTTTTGTAATAATGTTGCATAATTCAAACAATAAACTACAAAACAAATAGTGAGTGACATCACTAACTCTCTCATTTGCATATGACTGTGTTTGGCATATAACTGTTCTGTGAAAAATAAGCAAAACTCCAGACCTCGTTATCTAACATCTGATCTCAATTAAATTTTCAAAAATATCTTGTTTTTCTCTTTCCACTCAAAATAAGCTTTGATAAATTGGTTGAATTAAACAAGATGTATGGGACCACTCACCATCCTCTCTCCATTCATACTACTGCTTGAACTAGCTCCATCACCTAATGATGACCTTTTACTACTTTTCCCCTCATGACCTGAAAATAATAATAAAGAGATATCAGTTTTGTGCAACTTGTGTATGCATAGAAGACCAAGAACAAAATCCATTCAACATCAAGAGAACAGTTCATTGACCCAAATGACCTTTGACCTTGGTCATGTGACATGACACTCAGGTAGGATGTTCAGTAATACTTGATTAACCTTATGGCCAAGTTTCATGAACTAGGTCCATATACTTTCTAAGTTATGCTGTCATTTCAAAAACTTAACCTGTGGTTAAGCTTTGGAAAAGCGGCCCCTGCACATGTAGTCTCACTCTGCTATGCTGGTGAGACAAAGATGAACATGAAAAAATTGCAATATCAGATCAATTTCTCATGTATTATATTGTTTTCACAATTTTTCATGTATTTGTTTTTTGGACCTTTCGTTTTTTCATTGTTTCTTAGAAGAACCTTGTCAGGGACTCTTTGAGATCATAAACAGCATAAAATAAATCCATTTAGACAAGCAAAACTAAACATTATCATAAATTTAGGATTTTGGTTGAAAATACAATTAGCATGGACTTTGTACATGAAATCACGTTTTAGAGCAATTTTGGTCTGACATACACTTACAAAATGTTGCGTAAATTCGTAACCGCTCACCCGGAGTCGCAAATTTGGTCTCAAAAAATGCGCAAGTCTTAAAGGTAAAAAGTCATTGAGTGGCACGGTAAAAAAAATTCGAGTGGCGAAAATATTGCGTAAATATTTATGTGGGGGGGGGGGCTCGGAGGCCCCCTCCCAAGCCTACATGTACATAGGGTTAAATGAGATGCACTTGATTCAAGCATTCTGCACACACCGTGGTTTGAATAGTCATCTTACTTTTACATGTATATTCAGGTCATTGTATCATTTTAGTTATTTTTCTTATCACAAACTTCTGATCACTAGCTTGGCAATCCAATACAATAATTAACTTTTTGTATGTCTTACCCATAAGTCTTCATTTTTACTTCCTTAATGTTTAAACCTTGATAATTTGAGGGCATGGAGAAAACAAAAAAAAAACAACATTTCATCAAGTCCCATATTTAGGAGTCAGATGAACACTCTTATATCATCGCCAAGATTTACATTAAAAACCTCATACCTGAATCACTGCCTTTATGTCTCTTAGATTCATGATTGACATCACTGGCTGAATGATCCCTCTTCTTCTCACTCTTCTTATCTTTCTCTCTACTTCTTTCTCTCTCTGGCTCAGGGGCTTCAAGAACTTCTCTTTCCCTGTGACGCTCCTTGCTCTGGAATATGGAACAGAAGTGGGGAGAGTAGAGAGCGAAATTTGAGATGCTGGTTTAATCAAACTCACCTAAACTTAAGAATAATACATTGTGTTGGTGCAAGAACGCCCTTAGCAAAACATTTCTGCACCCCATCAGTACAGAAACACCCTTAAGCAATGCACTTATGCGTGCTGCTAAGGGTATTCTTGCACGCATGCGATGCACTCAAGTGTGGTATTAAGGGCATTCTTGCACCGACACAATGAATAATACTTATTTCTTTTATAGCACATCACACATAGCAGATTGCAAGTCCCTAAGAGATAAAGGTATAGGAAAGGTATAAAGTATGAAATAGGATTTTACAAACAAGAAGAAATATGTACATCCAATTCAGAATTGTAAAAGCATTTACGTGCAAAAACAAATTAAACAAGCTTTAGACGGGACTGGACAGGGACCTAATACAGTTTTGTGGAACATGAATGATTGATTCATAATTCTGGAGTTTGCCTTTAGTGTGATATTTACTTAAAGGACAAGTCAGACAGCATGATACTGAAAATTTCATCAAAATAAGTTACGATATTTCAAAGTTTTGCTTATTTTTCACAAAATAGTTATATGCACAATTTAGTCACATGCAAAAGAGAAATCGATGTCCCTCACTCACTATACCTTTTCTTTTTTTATTGTTTGAATTATACAATCTTTCAATTTTTACAGATTTGACGGTAAGGACCATAAAATGTTAAACAATGCTAATTCCCCATGTTCAGGGAGAAATACAACTTTGTTTCACTGGACAATCTTATCCACATTAAAGGTCAAGTCCACAATAGAGAAAAATCAGACAAGCACAATGCTGAAAATTTCATCAAAATCGGATATAAAATAAGAAGGTTATGACATTTCAAACTTTCGCTTATTTTCAACAAAATAGTTATATGAACGTGCCAGTTACATCCAAAATGAGAGAGTCGATGATGTCACTCACTCACCATTTCTTTTGTTTTTATTGTTTGAATTATACAATATTTTAATTTTTACAAATTTGACGATTAGGACCTCCTTGCCTGAAGCACAAAATTTTTAATTATGGAATTCCATGTGTTCAGGGAGGAATGAAACTTCATTTCACATGACAATGACAAGAAAATAAAAGTATTTCATATTTCACATAATGAAATACAAAAGAAATAGTGAGTGAGGTCATCAGTTCCCTCATTTGCATACCAAGTAGGATGTGCATATAACTATTTGGTGAAATTAAGCAAAATTTAAAATGTCATAACTTTCTTATTTTACACCTGATTTTAATGAAATTTTGAGTATTATGCTAGTGGGATTTTCTCTTTTTATTGATATCAACTTTTTGTTGAGGTGGTCATGTCCATTAACAACAATACAGTCAAGAGTAAGCAGTAAAGGGGAAATTCATTCTGACAATAAGTTTATTGTAAAAATAGAAAAAATAATACTAACTATTGATGAAGGTTTGAGAAAAATCCATCAAAGCATTAAAAAATTATTAGAATTTTAATCATTTGATTTGTGAAGTCACTTGTGAGCAGCATTTCTACAAAGCAAATGGTAATGTCATTTTTTTCAAAAATTTAAATGGTTTTAATGTACCTTTTGTATATCAATACACAAATAATTTCACACCCATTCATGAAAAGAAAACAAAAGCAAGTCATCAGGAACCATTGGCAGCGGAGCAGAGGATAATCTTTTGTGTTTAAGGGGGACGCAACAATAGACGTCCCCCCAAACACAAACGATAATCCTCTGCTCCGCCGCCAATGGGAATGCATTTCACATCACATATTTTATACCACATATATTGGGCAGCTGCTTGTTTATGATGTCACAAATCCAAAACTTGAAATTCTCAGAACTTTCTCAATCTTTAGCAGATTTTACTCAAACCTTCATCAATGGGTCAATCCACGTCAAATCAACCAATTTTCAGACAATTTGTCACCCGACCCTCTTCGATTTTCTTTAAACTTGCACCAAATGTTGACCCAAGTGTCTGACGGAAAAATCTGAAATATTTTGCCCCAAGGTCAAATGGTTGCTAAGATACGGCCTCCCATAGCAACCAATGCGCACTCAAAGAAATTATTTTAAATAAAATTGCCTATTTTTGATTGACTACTGCAGCAAAGTTTGATTGATTACAGTCTTCATTTTAAGTAAATTGGAAGAACTTTTTGGTCTAAACATGCAGAGTATACTGTAGCGCGGACCTGTCAACCGGATTCCGCACACGAGGTCACCGAAAATGGCGTTAAGCATCCGTGTCAATGATTTCAGAAGCATGTTTGGAGGCTCATAAATCCAAAACTAAATTAGCTTAGAACCAAATATTATGCACATTAATGGACTTTCATATACTCAACAGAATTACAAAAAATTGACCCAAGAGTGTGTGCCGTTTTCCTGTAGGGCGCCCTCAAAGTTGGATTTTTTTCAAAAGATGCCAAGTTCAAGGTCACGGATCACCTCCCGTCCCATCGAGGAGGGGGACCAATTTCTGTGTTTTGATAGACATTTACCCATATTTTCAAGTGTTACTTGAGAAATTTTGCTACCAGAATGTTTAGGGGCTGATTTGCGCATTCCAAAATGGTCGTAAACATCCTAAATTTGGATGTTTGAAGGTTTGCATGGTGGCATGTACAATTGCTGATGTGGTTTACGGTACACCATGTGGAGTGTTATAGAAGCTCCTGAAGACGGACAGTCAACCTGTCCGAAACGTCGAGTCTCTCTACTACTCATCATCTCTACTCGCCGACGCAAGCCAGCATCTCCTCATCAGCTCTACTACTCAAGCTGTTCTCACTCAACATTCCTTCTGGTTTACAGTCCTTTTCAGGACTATTCTCAAGAAAGAATACTCTATTCTCAAAATCTCCACTTTCTCGCCTATCCACTTCCTCTCTTCTTCTATCCACTGCTTCTATAACACTCCACATGGTATACCGTAAACCACATCAGCACCCTAAATTTGACGTTAATGACACATACATGCTTTTCAACACTTTTCAAATTGTGATAACTCAAAGATGAAATGCCAAAAGACATTGATATCTTCTGTGATGATAGTCTGTAATTAGTATTAAAAGGATATATCTCCAGAAATAGTTTTCATTGTTGGTAATGACCTTGAAAACACACCTAAAATTCAATAAAAACAGTAAATTGGCTAATTTTCCAGAATCATATGGCATTCAAATGGTGTTTACATTGACTTTCAAATGGGTGTCATTTCAATACAAAGGGTGAGCTTAAGCCAAAACTTGAAAGACATGTTCAACTTTTGTTCTACTTTAAGCAACATAAAATATTTGAACTCAAAACTATATCATTTGACCTTGAAATTATTCCAAATATAGCTAATTATTGCTTCATAAGTAGCATATTCAAATCGCGCGTGTACATTGCACTTTGCAACACATTTCAAAATGGATTTTCTCATAGAGAGAATACCTGATCAGGCTGATATTTGCAGTATTGGTAGTCTGTAATGAGTTCTTGGAGGATCTACAGATTAAGTACCTATTCCCTCATGACAATGACCTTGAAATACAGCTGAAAATCATGAAAATCAATAAATCATACAATTTTCATTAGTAATCAAGTGTTTTTACCCACTTTTCATTGTGTGTTATTCCATCTTAGATTGTGAGCTCATGCTGATAATTGCAAATCATGTTCCACTTTTGGTCTTCTTTCAGCTACATAAAATATTTGAACTCAAAACCATATCATTCGACCTTGAAATTGTTCCAAATATAGCTATTTGTGCTTCATAAGTAGCATATTCAAATCACACGTGTACTTTGCAACACATTTCAAAATGGATTTTCTCAAAGAGAGAATACCTGATCAGGCTGATATTTGCAATATTAGTAGTCTGTAATGAGTTCTTGGAGGATTTACAGATCAAGGAACTATTCTTTCAGGACAATGACCTTGAAAATACAGCTGAAAATCATGAAAAATCAATAAATCAGACTGAACTCAAAACCATATCATTTGACCTTGAAATCATTCCAAATATAGCTATTTGTTGCTTCATAAGTAGCATATTCAAATCGTGCGTGTACATTGTACTTGGCAACACATTTCAATACAAGGAAATAATTTCAAGGTCAAATGATATGGTTTTGAGTTCAGTCTGATTTATTGATTTTCATGATTTTCAGCTGTATTTTCAAGGTCATTGTCATGAGAGAATAGGTACTTAATCTGTAGATCCTCCAAGAACTCATTACAGACTACCAATACTGCAAATATCAGCCTGATCAGGTATTCTCTCTATGAGAAAATCCATTTTGAAATGTGTTGCAAAGTGCAATGTACACGCGCGATTTGAATATGCTACTTATGAAGCAATAATTAGCTATATTTGGAATAATTTCAAGGTCAAATGATATAGTTTTGAGTTCAAATATTTTATGTTGCTTAAAGTAGAACAAAAGTTGAACATGTCTTTCAAGTTTTGGCTTAAGCTCACCCTTTGTATTGAAATGACACCCATTTGAAAGTCAATGTAAACACCATTTGAATGCCATATGATTCTGGAAAATTAGCCAATTTACTGTTTTTATGGAATTTTAGGTGTGTTTTCAAGGTCATTACCAACAATGAAAACTATTTCTGAAGATATATCCTTTTAATACTAATTACAGACTATCATCACAGAAGATATCAATGTCTTTTGGCATTTCATCTTTGAGTTATCACAATTTGAAAAGTGTTGAAAAGCATGTATGTGTCATTAACGTCAAATTTAGGGTGTTTACGACCATTTTGGAATGCGCAAATCAGCCCCTAAACATTCCGGTAGCAAAATTTCTCAAGTAACACTTGAAAATATGGGTAAATGTCTATCAAAATACAGAAATTGGTTCCCCTCCTCGATGGAACGGGAGGTGATCCATGACCTTGAACTTGGCATCTTTTGAAAAAAATCCAACTTTGAGGGCGCCCTACAGGAAAACGGCACACACTCTTGGGTCAATTTTTTGTAATTATGTTTAGTATATGAAAGTCCATTAATGTGCATAATATTTGGTTCTAAGCTAATTTAGTTTTGGATTTATGAGCCTCCAAACATGCTTCTGAAATCATTGACACGGATGCTTACCGCCATTTTCGGTGACCTCGTGTGCGGATTCCAGTTGACAGGTCCGCGCTACAATATACTTTGCATGTTTAGACCAAAAAGTTCTTCCAATATACTTAAAATGAAGACTGTAATCAATCAAACTTTGCTGCAGTAGTCAATCAAAAATAGGCAATTTTATTTAAAATAATTTCTTTGAGTGCGCATTGGTTGCTATGGGAGGCCGTATCTTAGCAACCATTTGACCTTGGGGCAAAATATTTCAGATTTTTCCATCAGACACTTGGGGCAACATTTGGTGCGGCTTTAAAGAAAATCGAAGAGGGTCGGGTGACAAGCATTGGTTGATTTGACATGGATTGACCCCAATATCTTTTATCATTTTTTTTTCTTTTATTTTTACAACAAACTTTCCTTGGGGTGAACTTCCCCTTAATGCATTGTTTGATGAAATAAATTTGGCCTATCATAAAATTCCACTCTTAGAAGAGAGTTGTATCTCACCTTACTTCTCCTGTGTTTGCTAGAAGATGTCTCCCTTGCTAGGTCAGGAGAGCTAGAGCTAGATACCTGGAAAAAGATTTTAAGATATGGGGGATATTCAGATAAAACAAAATGCTCTATCTGTGAAACATCCTTACATTTTTTTCAAATAGGTATTCTGAGAACCATTTCATCTTCAAATTATCTCTGTAATACACAGCTATTTTTGAAGCAAATAACCCATGAAAAATGCTGTTTTAGAGCACTCTCATGTCATTCAACCAATGAAAATCTTTTTAAACAAATGTTCACAACACACTGGACATCAGCTCAAGTACACCCAACCTTTTTGTAGAGTGAACTGCTACATGTACAGTATGTTCCCAAGAACCATCTGTATTTGGAATACTCTCCCAAACGCTGCTGTAACTTCGACCTCTATAGCTGGCTTCCGGGAAGCAACATTGCCTATCATTCAGCAAATGTTGCCTCCCCGCCCCTTAGGATGCTGTAAGAGGGGCACACACGCAACCCCCACACACTGCACCTAGCACACTGTATATAGTGCACCAAGAATACCACCACAGGATCACCACATCACCTGAAGCACTGGCAGCACCTGACACAGCACAACCCTCTCCAGGACAGCGTGTACGCTTTTTGGGAGAGTACTTCTTCAAGGCTCAAGGTGGCAAAGGAGTGAGATCGTGTCAATTTATTAAATTTAAATGCACTTGCACTCCACACTAAATGCGTCTTTATAGGGATTTCTTTAAAAATAATGACATACTGTCATCTTTTTTATGTCAATATTTATTTCATTACAACATTTTAAAGACAATATTAGTCAAGAAAACTCTTATGAAATAATTCCCAATACTGCATGAAAAATGTAAAGGTATTACTGTCAATGATTATTTATGATTAATTTTTCTTAAAAAAAAACATTCTTAAAGATAAAAACACCCTTAGTAACTAAGTAAGAAAAGAGCAGTATGGCCCTGCATCATATTAATCCATCTATTATACCATCCTATCATATATGTGTTTGAATAATTTTAAAGAATGTCAAATAAATGAATTGAAGTGAATTAAGGCACGTAATACTAAGATGTAGCCACATCTGATCAAAAGCTTCATGTGCTCGAAAAAGATATAAAATAATTTTGAGTCTTGAACTACCAGATGTTTCTTTTTCCCTCACAGAATGCAGTGTTATATAAAGATACCACATAACTTTGATCTTTTTCTATACATTATTGTATGCATCAATCCCATCCCCCCATCCCTGGCCGCTGACTACAAAATTGTCGCAAACATTGACATAATAGTAGTATGTGAGGTACTCTGCAAGGCTGTATGATTAATTTTTCAAAAATATTCAGATGTTTAAAATACAAATTATGCTAATTTATGCATTAATAAGAACATTTTGATGAGAAAAAATCTAGCTCTTAGAATGCAAATGCATTCCTAACTATTTTGTTTTAACCCTATCTAGGCCGAGGGGGGGGGCGCCTCGGAGGCCCCCCTCAACGAGTCGTGCGATATTTCCGCTGCGCAAAATTTTTTGACCGCGCCGCTCACTGACTTTTTACTTTTAAGTCTTGCGCAACTTTTGAGACCAATTTTGCGTTACCCGGGTACGTGGTTCTGATGGTTCTGAAGTTACGCAACATTATATAAGTGCATGTCAGACCCAAAATTGCCTAAATAACGTGATTTTGTGTACAAAGTCAAAGTAAATTGTGTTTTCAACCAACAAGTGGAATGCCTCTGGCCGTCTCACCTGCATCACGCGGTTCAATATAGCAGCAGTGCTGACTTTGAAAACTACTCTAACTCGCACAAGATGTTCAGTGATACATGGTTACTCTTATGTCCACTTTTTATGAACTAGACCAATAAACTTACAGAGATATGATGGTTATTCAACAAAAAACCCCAACATGGCCAAAGTTCATTGACCTTACATGACCTTTGACCTTGACCATGTGACCTGAAACTCGCGCAGGATGTTCAGTGATACTTGATTACTCTTATGTCCAAGTTTCATGAATCAGATCCATAAACTTTCAAAGTTATGATGGGAATTCAACAGATACCACCAATTCGGCCAAAGGTCATTGACCCTAAATGACCTTTGACCTTGGTCATGTGACAGAAAACTCATGCAGGATCTTCAGTGATACTTGATTAACCTTATGTCCAAGTTTCATGAACTAGGTCCATATACTTTCTAAGTTATGATGTCTTTTCAAAAATTTAACCTCAGGTTAAGATTTGATGTTGACGCCGCCGCCGTCGGAAAAGCGGCGCCTGTAGTCTCACTCTGCTATGCAGATGAGACAAAAATCATAAATGTATGATTATTCTTAGTTTAGCTGACCTAAATGTATGTACTGTATGCTGTATATGATCTTAGAAGAGTCCCCAACGAATTTCATTGAAAAAAACAATGAAAAACAAAAGGTCCAAAAAACAGAGAAATACATAAGAAATTGCAAAAACAATTTAATACACATTGATCTGATATCACAATTGTTTTCATGCACACTTGCTAAGAACATCACAAAGAGTTTCTATGCCAAAAATTAGAACATTTGGAGCTTTATTTATGCAGTTAGAGGAAAAAGTATGATTTCGCATACTAATTACGCCCAAATTAGCGTAATTAGGTAATAACGATTCGCATGAAATAAATTACTATACCATTTTGTAAATTATATCCCACACAACCTGTGTGCCAATTTTCGACGCGATCGCACGGTCAACGGCCGAGATCTCAAGGGGGGTCTGGGAGGTCCCCCCCCCCCCCGGCCACATGAACTCCAAAAATACCCTGGCCTAGATAGGGTTAAAAGAACTTTGGTTTGAAGATACAGGTAGTTGTCTGCTGTATTTTATGTATTTCCTTACTTAAAAAAATATTCTTTGGGTGTTTTTTTTTTTTGCAATTTTTTTTTACAGTATAGCTATGCTAAAATCAATTAATTTCTGCTGCTAAGAATCTAAAAAAAATAATCATATATTTCTAATTAAGATAAGAAAACTCAATTTGCATTGACCTCACACATTTTTGAACAATTTTCGGAACAACAGTGAAAAACATCTCATACAATGTAGAAAGAATAGGGTTGTGAGTTCGAAAGTTAACCCCAGAAAAAAAATGTTTTCTCCTCCAAAATAGGCTTATAATAATGACCTAAGAATACAAGCTATTATACTCACAAGTATAGCTGATGCATCCACTTTTCTCCTCTTGTGCTCCACTGAAAATAAAAATAGAAATAAACAGTATTTAGCCTTGGTACAGATTCAACATTGTAATTTGAATTGGACTAAATCATTCCATCTTTAAAAAAATGTGTGATGACAATAAAACTAATTTTCAGTGAATAAGAAATATGGCAAAATGTATTTTTCATTCAATAATTTTTGCATCTATTTATTTATTTCACTTAATGTCATTTTAATTTATTCAATATTATTATTATTTTATTGTTATTTTTACTTATTTCATTTATCAATTATTATTGTTATAATGAGCAAAAATATATATTGGAAAAAAATCCCCAAAGGATCTTTCTTGCCCTATATTCTATTGTTCTGACCTCTGTCTGAAGAGCTGGTTGCTGGTGATTCCTTTCTAGATGCTGAGCCTACCGATCCCTGGCTGGAGTTAGATGCAACACTTTCTTCCCTCTGTGACCTCTCCTTAGATGACCTTTGACCCCCGTCACTACCACGCTCTTCCTTCTCCTTGGATTTATCTCGGTGGGTGGCCTTCTTCTCCACCTTCCTTACCCTCTCTCCTTCCTCTGGCCAGCTATCAAGCTCTGTTGATGGAGCCCCACCCCAGTTATCACTGCTGTAATTCTTACTGCTAGATGCTGTGGAGATCAACAAGTTATAAACTGAGCACTCACAGCAGTTAATTTTCATTTAGCCCTCAAAAGAATAATTTGATGCCTGAAAGATGGATGGGGGGATCTCAAATGTTGACAGCATCATTGAAGTACAAATTAAAAGATGCTTTAACTGTTGCCTGTGACCTTTTAAGACTGGCCACCTTTGGGTAATTTGGGGGCTGTTGCGCAGGTATATCATAACATTGGAATCGGGATCAAAAAGTTGGTCTAAATGATGATCAAGATCAATGAAAAAAAATGAAATCACAAACACATTTCGGATTTTTCACAAATAATAATAATGATAATAATAATAGGTATTTATATAGCGCCTTCTATCTAGAAATATTCTATTCCGAGGCTCATTGTTTGTTATTATTATTATTACCCTGGCTTTAGCTCGAGCTGCCTTTCAGCGCTCAGTGCATTCAAGGAATTAATCCTGCCAGGTACCCATTCACCTCACCTGGGTTGAGAGCAGCACAATATGGATAAATTTCTTGCTGAAGGAAATTGCGCCATGGCTGGGATTCGAACCCACGACCCTCTGATTCAAAGTCAGATGACTAATCCACTGGGCCACAACGCTCCACAAAAAAAATGTTAAGGGGAGTGGGAGAATCACCCGCATTAGAATGTGATGGTCAATTTCCCTAATTCAGGTAAATATGCAGTTGAAACTTGTAGATGAATATCAGGCCCCACCTTGCAAAGACTTATCATTGATCCAGCAGTGTCATAATTTTTTTCTGCAGAAAATTTGCAACATGTCATTTGTAAACAAAGGAGAACACATCATATTGTCAAAAAATCAATGAATTTATGGATTTACATTCAACTCAAATTATTTTATGAACAAACATGCATTTCATATGTTGACTTTAATGGTTTTCCATAGTTGCGACTGATCGTATCAATAGTAACTCTTTGTAAGACAGGCCCCAGATCTCCTCACACAATAATGATAACTGTTTTTACTTTTTCTGTGTTCAAATTGCGTATTCTAAGTTTATATTCAATCTGTTCCAAGTCAATATCATCACATAACCAATGACTTCATTTCAGATGTTTATCAGTCTTGTGGAACATGCACCTGTCAAATTTTGAAGGATAAATACTCACCTTTTCCATCTTCTCGGTGTGACTTCTCACTGCTCCCAGACCTTTTGCCTTCTGATGACCTTTGAACTTTAACTTCCTTGACAACCTTCTCTTCCTTGATGACTCTGTGTTCTTTAGAAGCTTTATCTTCCTTGTTTGATCTACTCACACTGCTCTCTTTGTGATCGTCTTTTTCTCTCTTGGATTTACTCCCATCGCTGGATGATCTAGACCAACAAAACAAAACAAGATGACCATGGGTGATTTTAAGAATTAAAATTATCACCTGCTTTGTATGTATTGTGTCCCAAATCATGTGAACCTGTGTACAGGTAATTGCTAAGAAACAAGGGAAATGAGCGAGCAATTTTTTATCAAATGACAGCCCCTTTTCAAAGAAATTATAATTATGTTCCCACAAGTGCTTATCCACATTCATTAGCTTCAGGTGTGGGTATTCAGCATAAATTCCATTGTTTAATGAAGTTAAAGTGTGCATAAAATATTTGAGTTCAGCTTAAAACTATAATCATACTTGGTTTCTTTGCTCCTTGCAGATAGAACCAGAGTAATCATTTTTTTTTACACTATAAAGTGAAGATAATTTCAGAAACATCAACCATTCACTGATACGAAGCTGATGAAGCAAAAGCAGTCTCAACAAGAAAATGAAAATAGATATTTTCTATGCTCCATTAAAGCATCAAACTAAGATTTTTCTTCCTGTAAAAAATGAGGAATGAACTTTTGGAGATACATGTGAAAGGTCACTAGGGTGAAATGCATGTTGATTTTCAGCAGGATCAGGTGGCATCCCCCTAAAATATAACAGTCAAAATTACTTGACAAGACCACGGTCACATTTCATACAGAGAGTCAACCTTTCCACTTTTTTAACTGTCATGGAAACCTTGATTATGAATGGCTGCTGTGACCTGTTACCATGATGGTAGGTTTTATAATAGCGAAGTTACTATCATTTGCAAACTTTAAACAGGCCCCTGGCCCTTTATCTTTCACTTACTTTAAATCTGATTTCTTAGATCCTGATGATGTGCTGGCACTGACACTGGCTGAGGATGTAGACGTCTTTGATGAATTACTACTCGACTTGGATGATGATGATGACGACGTTGATGACTTGCCCTGCAACTGAGATGATGACTTGACAGAGGACTTTGATGTGGATGATGATTTCGTCGTAGATGACGATTCTCTGTTGGACGACTTACTACTTGCTCCATGAACTTTTTCAGTATCAGCTTCTATTCAATAGTTTAATCAAAAGTTTCATGAATACTAAGCTTTAAAAGTACATTTGCATCAAAACAGGGGACTTATTCATGAAAATTGTCAGCACTGACAAGTAATCATTATCCAACAGTTACCATCAGATATATCACCTTGCTGATGAAACACTTTAAAAGAAGGTTGAAATGGGGGTGGGAACCATGAAATTATTTTATTCATCAAGATGGTAATAATGTGGTCAAATTCATTGCAGAATAAGATATATTTATTCAAACCATGGACAAGTAATGTGATCTGGAATGAGCACTATATCAGCTCTGATGTCAATATAAACGCTGAGATGGACTCATATACTCTTTTACTACAGAGTGAAGATAACAATCAACATTTAAGCAAACTTTATTGCAGTGTCTTAATGCATTTGAGAGGAAATTTTGATTGTGTAAATCTTGACTGTTATTAACTTCAATTAATAGCAAAACTACACAGGAGATAAACATAGGCCTACAGTCTATCCAAGAAACAAAATGGAAATTCATGCTAAACTTCAGCTATCTGATGAATGTGATTGTAAGTGTGACAGATTCAATACATAGATGAGATTTAAATAGGGAAACATTGTGCCTCGAATGTGAATGCTAAAAATGACTTAGAATGGGACTAGTTGCATGATCCCTGAATAGCCTGCAAGACTGCATAAGAAACAAACCTTTGCTAAGATGTTCCTTGCCTACACCATTGAGAATAGCATTACTGGTGCTACTGACTGATGTTGAACTGCTAGACGATGTGGCCTTCTTACTTGATGACTCTGAGGATTGGGTAGTAGACTGGGAGCTTGAAACTGGCTTCTGATAAACCAATATCAAATCACATTATAGAATATAAAGAGAAAATTATAAAGCCTGGTCCAAAGTACAAGATCCTTTGTGATCCAATTTTCAAAGTAAGTGTTTGATATGACATGAATAGTATTATCTAAATTTCAGTCTTTTTTGAGCCTCATAGTAGAAAAAAAGAGCAAATTCAATCCCACATCGTAATACTTTCAGCTGGGACTTAAAGCCGATTTGAACTTTACTCCAACCACAAGGTTCGCAACAAGGCAAATTCTGATTTTAGTGTTCCTAGCACTATGCCAAACTTCATATAAAATATTAAGTTTACTTCTTGAAACTTTCATCTTTAACTCAAGCATACCTGGGCTTTTTATTTACTTATTTATCTTTTTTTGGGGGAAGGGCATTATGACCCCCTCTAGATCTCGATTGTGTACTGTGCAATCACAACGACAATTTACATGCAGGTAGAACATTTCATAATCTAAGTGACTGCATAGGTCAATTGAACTTAATTCATTCATCATTCTAACTTATTCATGAAATCATAATTTTTGTTCTAATTTGCTTAATAAAGTTCCTATAAACTATTTGTTTGTGAATATATTCCTATCAATTGTAAATGAAAAAGATTCTGTCACCAACATTGAATTGTTATGAATCTTCTTGCCTTTTGAAAGACCCAGACCAGTGCAATTGACAAATTTATATTCAACGCTTGAAAGCCGAGTATTGTGCTTAAGAAAAACTAAAATTAACAGGTTTTGCTGGGGATTTGGACACTCGGCTTTCCATGCCTTTCTCCAGCCTCAAAACCTTGACTTCATGTTGTGTTAGAAGCGTGATTCAATAGGCTGTTACACTGAAACAAGTGGAATGCCTCTGGCAGTCTCGCCTGCATTAGGCAATTCGATATTGCAGCAGTGCTGACTTTGAAAACAGGTACTGAATAATTATTCACAAAAGAAAACATTCTTATGATAATAAAATACTATGTCAATTACCCAAAATGACCTTTGACCATGATCATGTGGTTTGTGAATTGTGCAAGACAATCAATCATATTTAATTACCATTGTGTATATGTTTCATTAACTAGATCCATAATTAGATCCATAAACTTTCAAAGTTATGATGACAATTCCACAATATCCACAACATTACCAAAGTTTATTGACCCTAAATGACCTTTGACCTTGGTAATGTGACCTGAAACTTGCACAGGATGTTCAGTCTCGCCTGCATTACGCGACTCGATATACCAGCAGTGCAAAGTTATGACGACATTTCAAAAACTTAACCAAGGTAAAGATTTTGATATTAATTCACCCAACATGGTCTAAATGACCTTTGACCCTGGTCATTTGACCTAAACCTCAGGCAGGATGTTCAGTAAAACTTGATTACCCTGACGCCTAAGTTTAATGATCTAATACTGTTATATATAAGAATTTTAAGAACAATTACATTCATTTATTTAGGTATTTCCTCTTTAAGGTATTCTTAGCATATAATGATTAAGAATATTCCAGAATGTAATCTTGGTATTTCTGGAATGTACAAGATAGACAATAAAAAGACTGCTAAACAAAAGAGCCTGCCAGCAATGGAAAATCACAATAAGATTGCTTTGTTTACATTGTTAATTCACTGAGGTCATTCCAGAGTCTTCTAGAACTGAACTGCTTTAGAAAAAAGGAGAATATTCTTTTTAAAGACAATACTAGAAGCTTCCACAATAGTGGAAATATATATTTATATGAACTGGCAGTTTCTTCGTTATAGCAGATGAAAACTCAAATTCACACCAGACTTTATGTCAGAGCACAGTTTATTTCCAACTGGAATACAACATTTATCTTCTGTGGAATTATTTGCATGCTTCAATTAACTCCTTGCAGTAACTTTGAGAGGAAGTCTCAGTTCTCATCGAGATCATCAAGCTGTTTAAATGAACGCTTTTCAACCCATGGACTGCTGAAATTGACTGTCATCATCAAATTTGTCTTCACAGACATTACAACTCATTACAGTGACTCTTGTCATTCATCGTGCTTCAACATCAATTTCATCATCGCCATCATTGTAAACTTTAATTTAAGGAATTTTCGCCAACCAACTTGGATTTTATCTAATTTAAGGACTATCATAACTTTTGAGTGCACATATAACTCTTCAAGACATGTAAGATGTTTATTTTTGTTTTTTTTACTGTATGATTAAACTATTTCCCTTAATAAAAGAAAAAGGAAATCAAATTCAAAACTAAATTTTCATGGTTATTTGTTGCAGTATCGTAACAATACTTTTAAGTTATGACAATTCAAAAACTTAACCTTGATTAAGGTTTCAATGTTGATGACGCCGCCGTTGCCGTCGGAAACGTGGTGACTATAGTCTCACTCTGCTATGTAGGCGAGTCGTGGTCCAGTGGTTCTGACTCTCGCCTTTCAAATAGAGGGTCATGGGTTCGAAGATACATGTTCAAATCCTGGCCATGACGTGTTTTCCTTCAGCAAAAAATTTATCTACACTGTGCTGCACTCAACCCAGGTGAGGTGAATGTGTACCCAGCAGGATTAATTCCTTGAATGCCAGAGCACTGAAAGACAGTTCGAGCTAAAGCCTAGGTAATAATAGTCATAACAATGCGCCTCGGAATAGATTGCTTCTAGATAGATCGCGCTATACAAATCCCTATTATTATTTTGCTTTCATTGAAAACAACTTGACAAGAATAATAGACTTCCTCTGTAATAGAAAAAATAAATTTTATACTCACATCTTTCAAATGAAACTTGTCCTCTGGGATCATGTGCTGTTTCCTTGTTTTGAGTTGGCCAGAGTAACTACAAGTTAATCATCGTTATCATACCATATCAATCCATGCTCGTAGCCATACCAGAGTTGATAGATATCAACAATATTCAATTCAATTCATTTCTTTACCATCCTTTAAAAATTAGTCACAAACACAAGAATGAAACGATACAACAAACAAAACATATTATAACCCTAATGTTACCAAATGGAATAGTTATAATAACAAGTGGAATGCCTCTGGCCATGTCACCTGCATCACGCAGTTCAACATAGTAGCAGTGCTGACTTTGAAAACTACTGTAACTCGCACAAGATGTTCAGTGATACTTGGTTACTCTTATTTCCACGTTTTATGAACTAGACCAATACACTTACAGAGATAGGATGGTAATTCAACAAATACCCCCAATGTGGCCAAAGTTCATTGACCTCACATGACCTTCGACCTTGATCATGTGACCTGAATCTTGCACAGGATATTCAGTGATACTTGATTACTCTTACATGTACATGTATGTCCAAGTTTCAAAAGTCATATCAATTAACTTGCAAAGTTATGATGGTAATTCAACAGATACCCCCATTATGGCCAAAGTTCATTGACCTTTGACCTTGGTCATGTGACCTATAATGTGCACAGGATGTTCAGTGATACTAGATTACTCTTATGTCCAAGTTTCATGAATCAGATCCAAAAACTTTTAAAGTTTTGATTGTAATTCAATAGATACCCCCAATTGGCCAAAGTTCATTGACCCTAAATGACCTTTGACCTTGATCATGTGACCTGAAACTTGCACAGGAAGTTCAGTGATACTTGATTACTATTATGTCCAAGTTTCATGAATCAGATCCAAAAACTTTTAAAGTTTTGATTGTAATTCAATAGATACCCCCAAATCGGCCAAAGTTCATTGACCCTAAATGACCTTTGACCTTGGTCATGTGACGTGAAACTCATGCAGGATGTTTGGTGATACTTGATTAAGCTTATGTCCAAGTTTAATGAACTAGGTCCATATATTTTCTAAGTTATGATGACATTTCAAAACCTTAACCTCAGGTTAAGATTTCGATGTTGATTCCCCCCAACATGGTCTAAGTTCATTGACCCTAAATGACCTTTGACCTTGGTCATGTGACATGAAACTCTAAAAGGATGTTCAGTAATACTTGATTAACCTTATGGCCAAGTTTCATGAACTAGGTCCATATACTTTCTAAGTTATGATGTCATTTCAAAAACTTAACCTCAGGTTAAGATTTGATGTTGACGCCGCCGTCGCCGTCGGAAAAGCGGCGCCTATAGTTTTACTCTGCTATGCAGGTGAGACAAAAACCTTGTCAGGGAAACCCAGTGTCCAAGTTAAACAAAAACAGTAAATACAAACACCAGTTAACTGATGTGCTGAAATTTGGTTGTGTAGTGTGTTAGTCCTTCATTTACCCTATTCACCTCCTACCAAAAAATAAAGTCCTTAATTCAACTAAAATGACAGGAAAAGGCATTTCAAAAGAAATATACCAAGTACATCAAAATTTACAATGGAGTAAATATATCGATATGACTGCTTTGTGTTACAGGGTCAAGGATAATTTCATAAATTCTCTTTAACTTCAAGAAAGACTGGAACCCCTCTCAGGAACTTGGCCATTCATTGTCTGAATTGAAACAGACTTGATATGACAAAAATAAAAAAGTTATCATAAATATCATTGATGCCAGTCAGTTTTACTCACTGAGGCAAAAGAACCCAGAACATGTTAAAACCTCATATATGATGCCGGAAACATCCTGGAATGGGAAGTTGTCAGGGCCTTAAAATCAGGCAAATGCCTGAAGACTGGCCTCTATGAAATATGTTGATGGGTGAATCAGCAACCTAGTTTTTGAGGATTGCTGACATTGGCAAAGATTTGATGAAAATCATGAAATATCTTAAGCAATGGAGGAAGAGAGAATATTAGAGAAAGAAACAAAGGGATGTGGGGGTACTTCAGTCAGGTACTGTACCTACCCCATTGCTAAAGCATAAATATCAGGTCTTTTTTCCTTCTCCTCTGTTCTGATCTTGTCAACTCTCTTCTCAAGTACCTGACCAAGGTTCTGCACCAATGGGAAGTATGGCAAGATCTGAAATAGGAAGATGTATCAAAGTGGGAATGCATTTAGTAAAAACATTACATATCGATATGACAGCTAAAATTTATTCTATACATTTAAAGAAAGTATGACAGTATTTCAAATAATTACGCAGTCTGTCCATTTGACAGATATCTTTATTAATCATTATCATTATGAACATGATCCTCATATATTTACAATAACATTTATATTATACAATCATGTAAGTCATATGATAGTCAACCTATTTCATCCTCATTTTGAATTACATTACTATTTTATAGTAAATACAAAAAAAGAATATTCTTTGCTCCTAAAAATGTGTACAGCAGGGATTCTCAAATGGTGGCACGCGCGCTACTTGTGGCGCACCGAGCCTTGCCGAGTGGCGCTTGGGAGCCGGTATTAAAAAAAGTAAAAATAAGGAAAAATTGGGGAGAAAAAATGTATCTACCAGTAACCTAAAAAAAAAAGGATTTAGTGATCATTTTAATACAAAGAGAAAACAGAAACTCTTTACTTGACACTTAAAATTGCTAATTGATTCCTCAAATTTTGTCCAATTTATCATTAAATAGCCCCTATCATGGAGGATCGATGGCGTTTTCCTTTTTATTTATTCTATGCTGTACAAAGTTTATGTGCCACACAAGTGATTTGAAAACCCTGTTTGTAGGATATCTATTTCAACGGCGAGAAATTTTTCCTTTTCCAGTGAGTATACGTTTTGGTTAAGAGTTAAACATCAAATATTATGATATTCAAAGAACATCCTGATCATAAAAGATTATGAATTTGGGACACAAACAAGCAGAAACTTTGTTTCCGGAGCCGATTAAAATCCGAAGTTGTAAAAGTGAAATACATGTATGCTCAGCTGTATTGCTTGCCATGATTGCCTGCATGCACTCTTACTTAACACGAACTGAACGAATGATACAACACGTGAGTTGATGTAATAGGTCCATGGTTGTAGAGAGAGGGGCAGTTTGGAGCGTCAATAGTGCAACGCCTAATTTTCAGACCTTGCAAAATCGGGGAACGTAACTTCAGCCACTGGCGTACAGATGGGGCTGGGGATTGCCTGCCCCCTCCCCCACTCCCCGTGCAAAGAAAAGGAAAAGGAGAGTTGAACATTGTATTATTTTTTAATATTAGGTCAAAATATAGATTTTTGTATTGAAAACTCCAATAAGTTGCTTCAGCTGCCATATCTAGCCCCCTCATTTTTTTTTACTCATTATGCCACTTGCTTCAGCCAAGAGATCTGGTGCAGAACAGTCTGAACTAGTGGTATCATTGGAATGTTGTGAAAAAATCACTGGTCATTTTTCTTTTCATATTAATATTGTGTAGTTTGTTGGTATTTGTATTTCTTCTGTTGAGATTAATTATAGCCCCTTTGGGCGATTTAAAAGGTCTCATATTTTTAAACTTCTGGGGGCTCTGCCCCTTCGACCCCCATTAGGGACCTCTGGATCCCCTCCGCTGATACATTGCTGGTTTGCGTAATGGATAGTGGAGCATTACAAATTCTCAACAAGAAATGTGGCGCTTCAAAAAAAGTAATTGAGAATGGCTGGTGTACAGTATAATAATGTTTCATAAGTGTGTTTTCTCCTTGCCCTCAACAACTTTTATCCTGACCAATTATCATATTTTATTATAGACAAACTGGGGATGTGTGTGTGGGGGGAGGTTATAAAAAAGCAAAGGACCTTTCTAAGGCGATATTCCTTCTAAAACACATGGAACAGACTTTTAAAGAGTTGCCTTATTATGGGGTACAAATCAAATTGCAAAAGACCTGTTAGAAAGTGGTTGTTTTAAGATGAAACTAATAAAAAAAAATTGAAAGTAAAATAAAGTACATGTTCCTGATGGTTGAATTTAAGTTGCACTTAACTTTAGAAGCTATTAGAAGTTAAATTCAGTGGCACCTCTGTCAATCCCCCCCCCCCCCCCACTGAGAAAAATATTACTATACCTTGGTTAGAAGTATAAGAGTATTCCTGATTTGAGTATACTCCTTGGATTCCAGACAAGCAACCACTGCCTGAAAAGGAAGATCACACACACCACCAACATTTACATATAACAAGCCAATATTTCTTGTATGCCATACATGATACTATTAATACCTCGGTCACCTTTGCTCTACAGTCGTTTTAGCATTTTTTATACCAGCTACAAATAGCTGGTTTGAAATAAAAATGAATAAAATGGCTGTCTTCGACTCAATGTACGCCTGCTGTAGAGCAAATGTGACCGAGGTCAATAGGTTTCACACTAATTTATCATATATTAGCAACCTCTATTCATAGTGGCTTTTCATATTTAAATTTGTTGAACAAAAATCTGTGGGCTTTGTGTGGTATAATAAGACAAAGTAGTGGTTTTAAAGATGTTTGATCAAGATGGAGATGATGGACAGCAGCCACGAGCAATAAACTGGCATGAATAGGAGACAATGCATAACAATAGAACCTATTCTAGGCAAGATTTGGTGGATCAAATCAATAACAGGACATGAACATTGTGCATTACTCAATCGAAAACACTTCTCTCACTCTCTAGCTGATCCCTTCACTTCTTTGGAGATTTCTTAACCCTAAATAGACTGGGCTATTTCGACGCCTAAGAAGACTGGGGGGGGGCTGATTCAGCCCCCCCTTATGATCTCGGCCGTCGATCGCGCGATCGCGACGAAAATTGGCACATGCGTTACCCATGGCATTATCTACAAAACTATAACATCAAATTCTGCAAAAAACTCATGTTTGATTAATTATGCTAATTTATGCGTAAAATCATAAGTTTGCTGTAATTAATAAAATAATGCCCCTGAAATGCTAATTTTTGTTTCACATACTCTAGATAGGCATCTGATCAAATTTATTTTTAAAAAATTTCAACATCACATTTATTTTCTTATGTATTCTATTGTTTTCTAAATTTCTTATGTATTTCTTTGTTTTTCGACTTATTGTTTTTTATTGTTTTTTCAATGGAAATTGTCGGGGACTTTATTTGGACCATAAAAAAGATAAAATTAATTGATTTTAAGCAGTAAAAGAAAAAATAATGATACATTTATGAATTTTGGTTAAAAACACTATTTGCATTGGATTTGTACACAAATTCACGTTTTTGAGTAATTTTGGGTGTGCATGCACTTACGAAATGTTGCGTAATTTCGGAACCGCGTACCCGGGGGTCACAATTTTGGTCTCAAAAGTTGCGCGAGACTTGAAAGTAAAAAGTCAGTGAGTGACGCGGTCAAAAAAATTTGCGCGGCGGATTTATCACGAAAAATGTCGAGGGGGGGCTGAATCAGCCCCCCCCCAGTCTTTTTAGGGTTAAGTCCAATCATTATACTATTATATAATTATGATATAATGCACTAACATTGTGCCATCTTTCTAGTCCAATTATTCTGAGACACATCCATTCTACTCACTAACAAATCAATTAACTTTACTGATATCAATTAACTATACTGTGGTTTTCTCCAATTTTTTATCAGCATTACATGTAGTAAATGAAATTCTTGTGTCTGAGGTTACATGATCTAGCATCACAATAATATTTGTTTTGAATTCCAGATATTCTCAAAGAATATATAGCCATTGGGTGATTTCAAAGTGAATATATATCTAATTAGACGTAGTATCATGTGTTTGCTGTATTAATTCACTCTTCTAAATATTGACGTTATAAGAAATAATGTTCTGTAGCAGCAACATTGAATATTTTATTTACTATTTATGTCACCATGGAGAAATACCTTAGGAACAAAAGTATGGAAAAATCAATGCGTAACCAAAATACACTCAGTAGAGGATTGAAAGCATCAAAGGTAGATTAAATGATTAAAAAATTGATGTTTTCCATTAAAATTTGAAAAGTATACCAGGGAGTTTGTAATTGTTCTTACCTTTGTCAGTTTGTACTGCCATTTATGACAGACATGTCTGAAGTTTTCATAGTCCAACTGATCTGCCTTGTTACTTGACTCTGTACCACTTGCTCTAAGCACCGTTACAAAGCCAGGAAAGTTGCCACATTCCTAAAAGAATACAAATAATTACCAACCTTAACTAAAGGTGTATTGTGAAGGCGGTGTAAAAAAAAATAGGTCAGAGACCTATCTTTCCGCAGAAAATTTAAAAATGTATTTACATTGAAGATTCTCCTATTTCATGTGGAATAAACGGGATAATAGGAAAGATGCTGAGTTAGTCTACAAATGTAGACCCACATCTGCAGTGTGTACTACAGCTGATTCATGGAGTCTGCATAGCAGACTAGGTCTACTATGGCTCGCTTCGCTCGCCCTTTTATGCTGGTTTGCTTCGCAAACCAGTAGCAGATCCAATCTCACAAACCATTCAGAGTCTGCATTGCAGACTAATCCTGAGTAGGATTTGTACTTAAAGATGCAGCAGAGAACATGTTTGAAATATTCTTCTTAAAGAAATATTTATCATAATTTGGGTCGTATGAATAAATATTTTAAAGGGGGCCAGGGAACTATTATATCCCTTGTTCAAACTTTGTGACTTTTGGAAAACAAGCCACATTTTCTTTGTGTCATGTGCCAAAGCCTACATCATATTCATAAATGTAGGTGCGTCACTCTTTTTATACTTGTTTATCCCATTAAGTAAAATAATAATAATAATAAAAATAGTAAAAGTCATGTAAAAATTTGTGTAAAAACATCTTTACGGCACTCTCGATTGATCGATCGAAAAAAAAACCTGTCAAATTTACAAAATACTGAAATCTAACCTTCTCATATATTTCCTTATCCCTATGCCATCTCATGACTGTTTCCATCATTGCACATAGGAACCTGCCATACCGACTGGCTTCATGCTCTGTACAGCTGGCTACAGTGTAGGTGATATCCTGAAATACCTGTAAAGATACAAGATAAGATGTAGATAAGGTGTTATAAAACACATACTCCAAATGAAGAACTAAACTTATTATTTGTGTAGGGCTCTTACAAAAAACATTACCTTACATAATAACAAGGAAAAGAGTGACAAAAGCAACATTTTATATTGATATTTATAAATGTCAGATGTTTCTTGAAAAATTGCCAAAGAAGGAAAGTTGCCAATCAGTACCGACCGCACAGAAACATTAGCGCTAACAGAGCATTAACAGCACTGTTAGCGAGGAAGCATAATGTTAGCCCAATCACTAGCTAGAGCTGTTAGACTAACCTTACAAGGTCGCACAGAAACTAACATTAGCGCTAATGTTTGCACTATTCACTTACATTGCCAAGGGCACCGATAGTGACAATGTTAGTGAATATCTATTGCGTATCTTACATAAAACTTGTCTTCTTTTTATATCAAGTGCTTTAAAATAGAAATAGACAGAATTAAAAGTGTACTCCAGTCCAAAGGCGGATCAAGTTTCTTACAAAAGGGGCCCGGAAATGGGGGGGGGTCACATAGAGTTTGACAAGCAAAAAAAAGTTTTACGTCTAAAATTAAAGGTATTGTTGTCCCAACAAAAATTGACATGCAAAAATAGGGGGTTTTATTGCTTCAAAAGGGGGGCACACTTGGGTAAAAATGGCTGGCATGTTTACATTAAAAATTATTGCTTTGGATCGGCCAATGCTCCAACCCCCAATAAGTATGGGAGAAAACAGAATGAAATTAGATGAGAAGACTGTAATTACGATCAATAGCATAATTCTCCAGTGGAAAATAATGAAGAAAGACAAATGAAATATGAATTGAATGAAGTGAATACTGTACAGTATTTTTGAAAACAATGATGCCTATCATGCCTATCATGCCACCATGAATACCCTAGTATAGAATTACGAAGCCAAGTCCCATTTTTTTGTTTTAATGATTATTATTACATGTACCTTGTTTTCCCCCATGTTGTGATTATGATTGTGCTTGCAAAACCAATATAAGTCATTAATAAACAAGGTCCCATAAACTCATTTATTCCACTGTAAGAACAAATTCAGTTTAAATGAACATGATTTCATATATACAAACATGGACCTATGAAGAGATGGATATTCATCGCTTCGACAATGAATTAACTTACAGGTGACTGTAATTGTCATCTGAATAACATTCTCTTCAAACTAGTCTTCTTTGGTCCTATGATCATCACCGTGAGAAGGGACTGAAGCAGTTCGTGATTGGACATTCATATTTCACAAATTATAGGCGCAGTTGATAACAAATCAATGAAATAAAGGAAAATCGATGTGCAGTTTTTGTTTACCTTAGGTAATCTTAGTTCCATGTGTTTTATTTAGGGAAATATTAGAGGCAATATTGTGATTGAATGTTTACCATTTAAAATTCTATTTCCCGAGTTTCTCCATAATATTCCAGATATACATGGCACATAACTTTTATAGATTATGTATCTCTTAATGTTATTGAGGTCCTAAGGTGTGAGCGATAGTTAGCGGATCGAATAATATCATATATTTTCATATCATAAAAATCGTCTGCTCTCAAGTTTGCTGCTCCATATATGAAGCATGTCGACTGAGAGTCACACGCTGAAACAGGGTATCAGCAAACAAAAATCAGGATCGGGAAACTGTTCCGTTTTGGGGTGATCAGATACCCTTGGTAGTCATGGTCATTGCTATTGTAACAACACCTGTATGTTCTCATTAAGATGCATATAATCAGATGACGATGACTATCATTGGATCAAAGAAATACTCGCGTTAATCGTCCATTTTTTTCATTGGTCCATGATACACATTAATAAGTGGAGAAATGACAAATGACATCATCAGCTCGCCTATAGAAAATATAATATATAATAAAATTTTTACGTAAGTTATGCAAAAAAAACATCACATAGTTTTAAATGCATTTTTTGTATTTTATTAATGTTCAATTGTTTGTATGACTATACTCCACATCCTGCTTCCCGATATACACCTCCATAGAAGGAAGTCATTCTTCCACTTTAGTGGCAAACCTATATAGCCCCCTTCCTTTATCAAAAAATTATTGATTTTGCCATTAATAGATCATTTTTTTCATGGATGTTAAGGTTTATGTATTATGTTAAAACATGGACCTACTATGGTTACAATAATCAGAATTCAGTAATCAATACTGCGGTACAATCTCATCACAAAGTAAGAAACAATGTTGCAAATCCGAGCCCCTGTTTAATGAGAATAATACATTGAGCCTATGGGATAAAGGCCCTGACATTGTATCAATCCGCACATCATCACTATAGTACGTCATAGATTTTGCCTATCTATAATGCTCAAACCCACTATCAACACTTGTGCATAACAGCGCTTTCTGTGCGTTCATTCTGCTCATGGTGTTAGTGGCTGATTTGTTAGTGACTTGTTAGCGCTAACACCTTCACGAACAGCGTTTCTGTGCGGTCGCTACAGATAATTTGCAAATATGCCACATTAAAATGTACTAAATGGTGCCAATTGGTACCTGGCATATGCAAGAAATCTCATTGAATCAGATATTTTAACAAATAAAGGCATTCTAAAATTACTCTGCATTAAAGCCTATTGTCTTGAAAAAAAGGAGATTTCTTACCCGATCATAACACAAAAGAGTAGAGAAATTTGGTGTCTTTAGCTTATGAACAGTCAGAACAAACTTTGCACAATAGAGGGCATCACTGGCTGAGAAGCAGCAACGTGGGAAGACACACAGCTGTAGAAACTGTGTGATGGTCTCATTCTTTGTTGAACCTGCAATGTAGTGATAATTATTGGTTGAAATGCACAGATTCAAAATGCATGCTGGACGGAGTATGAATGAGCATTGGGACCTATAGTTATACTAATCAGTACAATTTTCAAATTGCTTCCCCCACATAAATGCCTTGAATACACATATTTGAGCGCAGATAAATATAAGCCCTGGCAATTCATTATTTTCTTCAATTGATGTAATGTATCATATATGAGAGTCATATATGAGTCACTAATGGTTGGTTAGGGATAGCACCATTAATGTTTCTTGTGAAAATTAGTATTTCACATACCGTATTATCCGGTGTATAAACCGCGGCTTTTCTCCCGTTTTATAATCTTGAAATATTGGGTGCTGTTTATTCACAGAAACAACAAATTTTCATCGGAAAATTGACTGCGTTTTGTTGGTGGTATTACGTATATATTTGAACCAACAATAATATAGAATATTTAATGTATAATTATTTGTTGTTTACTAAAAATAGGGAGTATATTTTGCGAAGCTTTCTTTGAAAAATCTTCTTTGTAAAGATTGGTTTATATTATTTATTTAACTACTATCAATTTAAAAATATTTTCCAAAAAAACCTGATTGTTTTGTGATGAAAACACGGAAAATACGGTATTCAAACATGAGGCAAATTACAGTAAATCATTATTTGACACAAACATCACAACACTCAGCCAATCAAAAAAAAATTAAAAAACATGAAGTCTAAAATGATGTCTTTTATCCATTATTACACATCAGCAACATCTTTACAAACATAATGGGGAAAAAATATCAACATCAACAATACCTTCACACTGTCTTACATGGTTTATTCACAGATCAAAATCTAGAATGTATCTTCATCAAGCCTTGAAATAAGCACCTGTGAGCCGGGGGCAATTTTTTTTTTTAAATTGCCCCCGGCTCACGGGTTTTTTACAGGAACCGGGGGCAATTTTCTGGAACCGGGGGCAATTAAAAAGTATATATATATATAAAACGGTGAACCACACCACAAATTTGTTTATAGTAAGCACAGCTCCTGTAATTTTTTAAATAGTACATGAATAGCATATGCTAAGTATTAGGCTTATTCAAACATTTAAGAAATCAGATTTAAATGTTTAAGTGTGTTTTGACACTCTACCTTCCCTTTAGAACCACACACACACATGGGCTAATTCATTTTCATCTTTAATGAACCACGATCAACGAACCCCCCCCCAAAAAAAAAAAAAAAATCTAAATAAATGAATAAAATAAAAATATAGAGAGAGAGAGAGATGAAGAGAGAATTCAGATCAAATAATAAATTTAGAAAAAAATAAATAATTTTAAGGTTTTTTTCATGGTTAGAATCACGGGTGTGGGTGAGTGTTTGTGTGTGATTGTGACTGTGAGGTGCACTTGGATTGCATATAAATTATGCTAAAGAAATGAAGAAATGAAATCAATATCTAACTCAGTCTATTCAAATTCCAGCACATATACATGTAGCCACAGGCTACGTAGGCCTACATGTATCTTGTGTATTGTAGGTTCATGTACACGTGCCAAGTTTTTCACAAGTTATTTGAAAACGCAGATCTCCACAGAAAATGCCTTTCACTCTTGGAGAGTCTAAATTCGGTGAAAATGTATTCATTAATAACTTAAATATTCATCACAATGAAGAAATCATAAAGTTTTTTTGACAGTTTTCAAAAATTAACATGAAATCTAAACTCCATCTGAAACGGAAAATCACCATCACTTAGGCCATTACTGATAGAATTCTCACCCAGAGCTCTGGAAGAGATTATGAGCTCAAATTGGCTAGCTAACACCACACTCAAGTGCACGGCGTCCTCCTATTTTTTTTTTTTAGATGGAGCCTTGTTTGATGATTTATTGTCTGATATTTACCCCTCTCCAAGAAAGTAATTAAAAAGCTACAATTCACAACTATAAGCGAAGTGACTTTTTATTATTAAGGCTCCGTTTCAACAAGCAAAGTCGGCGACTGTGAGGATAAAAGACTCGCACATCTAATGCTGTGAACAGGGATTTATCTCCTGTGCAATTCGAATTACTTTATCGCAGAATTGTGATATCCCAATTTGGAAATGTGTGCATTAGAAACTGGACATGGTGAAGTATGGAAAAACCGCTACCGGAAGCACGCGCGCACATGTATTACAGGAAAAAAAGACGGACGTAGCTCACTTTTTATGGTACAGAAAAAAACACGCACTTGGCAATTTTAGACTGTGTTCATCGTAAATTGAAAGTTACTTGATTTTGGCTTTTCAGATATTTAAATTACATGTATGATATGGCTTCACTGCTCACTCACGGCGGGCGCAATTACCTGGAAAATATTTGCGCCCGGTCATCAAAATTTTGATGATTTTGGGGCTTTATGGGCGCAATTGATGGCTTTATGAGCGCGAATTTGCACTCAGCGCCCACTTATTTCAAGGCTTGATCTTCATACTCTTAACCCTAAAAAGACTGGGGGGCTGATTCAGCCCCCCCCCCCCTTGACATTTTTCGTGATAAATCCGCCATGCGAAATTTTTTGACCGCGTCACTCGCTGACTTTTTTTCTTTCAAGTCTCGCGCAACTTTAGAGACCAAAATTGTGACCCCCAGGTACGCAGTTCCGAAATTACACAATATTTCGTAAGTGCATGCAGACCCAAAATTACTCAAAAACGTGAATTTGTGTACAAATCCAATGCAAATGGTGTTTTTAGCCGAAATTCATGAATGTTTTATTTTTACTTTTACTGCTTAAAATCAATTAATTTTATCTTTTTAATGGTCAAAATAAAGTCAATGATGATTTCCATTGAAAAACAATAAAAAACAAAAAGTCAAAAAACAAAGAAATACATAATAAATTTAGAAAACAAAAGAAAATAAATGTGATGTTGAAAATTTTGAAAAATGAATTTAATCAGATGCCTATCTACACTATGTGAAACAAAAATTAGCATTTTAGGGGCATCATTTTATTAATTAGAGTAAACTTATGATTTAAAGCATAAATTAGCATAATTAATGAGCAATAAGATTTTTCGCAGAATTTGATAATATAGTTTTGTAGATAATGCCATGGGTAACGCGCATGCCAATTTTCGTCGCAATCTCGTGATCGACGGCCGAGATCATAGGGGGGGGCTGAATCACCCCCCTGTCTTATTAGGTGTCCAAATAGCCCAGTCTATTTAGGGTTAAAGATGATCTTCTTTTTTGACAGACAAGATAGGGCAAAACAATTCACTCAGGAACATCAAAGTACCATCCAAGTAATATTTATTGCTCATTCAATGTGAAAATTCTTAGCCAGATCCTTGAGCTTCCTGATGGGTGCTTCAGTTCAGTGAGAGGTCAGTCGCACCTATGCATCACTGCACTGGTTAGATCATGTGCTTGTGATGTGTATTACCGCATATTCATCATTCACATTACATGTTAAAGGTCATGAGCATGCTGACGTTTCAGCATGACTCTAATGGGGCATTGCTAGAAAGTTGAGTTGCAATTGATTTCAAATCGACTGCAAATTTGCAGCCGATCCCAATCGACTGCAACTAGCAATCAATCGCCAATTTGTATTGCAAAAAAAATCCTTGCGACTGAACGTAATTTGCAGCTGATTTGCAGACGATCTGCAGTATTTTGCAGCTCAATTTTGAGAGCTACACTCAATTTGCATTCAAAGTTTTTTGCAGCACCCGATAAGTCACACGTAACTATTACTGAACACCCCCTAGGTCCCTGTTGCATAAAAATTAATACCATTATGGTAAATCTCGCAATCCGATGGTAACGGAATCCTTGATTTTGATTGGTTGGTGACCAGCACTACCATGGTACTAGTTACCATAATAGTAAATGTTATGCCAAGAGGCCCTGGTGTACTATTTTGTATACCACATTATGCAGAGATGAGAAGAGTAAAAGGTAGGTTGCTTACGTGCGGTGAACCATGTCTCACACTCCTTCTTAAGACGGGCCTCTATCCTCTGACAATGTTCCTGTTGCTTTCTTTCTTCATCCTTTAGTCTCTCAATAATGATAGCATATCTCTCCTTTTCTTTCTTCCTTTTAGCTGAGGCCTATATGAAGCATTAATGTACCCATATGACAAGGTAAAAGTAAAGTAATACAGATACATGTATAGAAATTACTCACAAACCAGCGAAAGATAAGACAAGTGGAATGCTTCTGGCCCTCTCAACATAGCAGCAGTGCTGACTTTGAAAACTACTATAACTCACACACGATGCTCAGTGATACTTGATTACTCTTATGTCCAAGTTTTATGAACTAGACCAACATACTTACAAAGTTATGACAGTAATTCAACAAACACCCCCAATTCGGCAAAGTTCATTGACCCTAAATGACCTTTGACCTTGATCATGTGACCTGAAACTTGCACAGGATGTTGAGTGATACTTGATTACTATAATGTCCAAGTTTCATGAATCAGTTCCAAAAACTTAAAGTTTTGATTGTAATTCAACAGATACTCCCAAATTGGCCAAAGTTCATTGACCCTAAATGACCTTTGACTTTGGTCATGTGACGTGAAACTCACGCAGGTTGTTTGGTGATACTTGATTAACCTTATGTCCAAGTTTAATGAACTAGGTCCATACAATTTATAAGTTATGATGACATTTCAAAAACTTAACCTCAGGTTAAGATTGTGATGTTGATTCCCCCAACATGGTCTAACTTCATTGACCCTAAATGACCTTTGACCTTGGTCATGTGACATGAAGCTCTAATAGGATGTTCAGTAATATATAAATAGCGAATAGGCATGAGTGCAATGGTGCGAGATTTCGCATGAGGTGAAAGAAAGATGCTCTATTCAACGAGGCGTTAGCCAAGTTGAATAGAGCGTTTCTTTCACCGAATGCGAAATCTCGCACCATTGCACGAATAAGACTATTCGCTATTTGTGTTGTACAACGCCTCGGAATCTAGCGATAATATGGAAAAAACAAGAGTTTTTTCCCTCCAGTAATCTACGAAAAGGGAGCAAAATATTGAAAGCGAAAAGCTAAATCCCACAAGCTGGGCCCACAAGCGCACATGATCTTGGACAGCAATGCGCATTTAGCCAGCGGGTTGTACTTATTATTCAATGAAATCGCATTGTGACGTCACCTCCTAAAGCCATGCAATGGTACATTTTGGATGGTACGTTTTGGATGGTACGTCTTGTGTCCAACGGGATGAATGTGTGACATTCAGCCTCCCATTTGATCGCGTACAACAAGCTAAGTAGGCGTTGTACAATACTTGATTAACCTTATGGCCAAGTTTCATGAACTAGGTCCATATACATGTACTTTGTAAGTTATGATGTCATTTCAAAAACTTAACCTTAGGTTAATATTTGATGTTGACGCCGCCGCAGCCACCGTCGGAAAAGCGGCGCCTATAGTCTCACTCTGCTATGCGGGTGAGACAAAAACCATCTTAATCTTTAATAAGTAAAACTGATAAACATGCTTATTTTCTTAACCAGCAAAAAGGAAAAGGATTCTGAACCTGTAAGGATCAATTCCACCCCAGAAAATTGTTTATTTGAATCGATATAGAAAAATCAAACAAACAACACTGCAAATTTCATCTAAATCAGAAGTAAAATGAGAAAGTTATGACATTTTTTCGCTTATTTTTCACAAAACAGTTAAATGCACAACTCAGCGATATGGAAATGAGAGAGTCGAGGATGTCCATCACTCACTATTTCTTTTGTTTTTTATTGTTTAAATAATACAATATTTTCATTTTTACAGATTTGACAATAAGGATCAAATTAACTTAATCATAAACTGTTGTACAAATAAATAGTGAGTGGGTGACGTCATCAGTCTTCCAATTTGCATACCGACCAGGATGTGCATATAACTGTTTTCTGAAATTTAAAGGGGAAGTTCACCCTGACAAAGAGTTTATTGTAAAAATAGCAGAAAAAATAATAAAAAATATTGCCGAAGGTTTGAGAAAAATTCATCAAGTAATTAAAAAGTTATTAGAATTTCAATTATTTGATTTTTGACGTCATATGCGAGCAGCAATCCTACATAGCGAATGGTAAAAAAACAATGAAATGTCATTTTCTCAGAAAATGGAAAATGGTTTTCACTGTACCTTTTGTATATCAATAGACAAATCATTTCACACCCGATCATGAATAGATAACAAAATTAAGTCATCAGGAACCATACAAAATTTGAAATTCATGCATTTTATATTACATAACACATGGGGCAGCTGCTCGTTTATGACGTCACAAATCCAAAACTTTGAACTCTAATAACTTTCTTACTCTTTGATGGATTTTCCTCAAACCTTCACCAATATTTTTTACTATTTTTTCTGCTATTTTTACAACAAAGTTTTCTTCAGGGTGAACTTCCCCTTTAAGCGAAAGTTTAAAATGTCATAACTTTCTTATTTTACTCCTTTGAATGAAATTTTCAGTGTTTTGCTTTTTGGATTTTTCTCCTTTTTTCTAAAACTAGTCCCCTAAATAAATCATGATTATTCTGTATTAATCCACATATTTGATTTATGTGATTAGTCATAACAGGACATGACATGAGTAAGGACCTGTGAAGAAGAAGGTCTTGTACAATTCATGTATTGATATAGAAAATTACACTATTTATTCGTTCAATTATTTCCAGCATTAATTAACTGTATTCATTCATTTTGTTTTACTTACTCTTTTCAGTATTTATTTATTAATTCATTTATACAATTATTTATCATAATTATCATTATTATTATCATTATAGTCATTATCATCATTACTATCTATTATCATTTTCCGATTTTTAAATGTATATATATATATATAAATTCATTTATCTATCTTATATTGGGGGGTCATGACAAAAGGACTACCTGGTATCATCCCCTAACAAGGCAATTACATGCTTACATGCAGATGACCTGGTACACATCAACACACAATTCGAATGTTAACCCGTTTTTCACTAAACCTAAACAAGTTTGAAATCGATTTCAGTCACACAGAAGTTATGGATTCTCACCAATTCTTTGTTGTCGTCAACATTTGCCATGGTAACCTTGATCTTATTGATTTCTTTGTCATAGCTTGGGCTCGGAACATGAAGGTCATACATGGACAGAGTCCAGAAGCTAGCATAGAACTGTGGGCTGTAAAGAAATGTGGACAAAAGGATTTTAATTAAAAAATTTAATGGGTACATAATCAAATTACATTCTCTCATTGCCCCTCAATCCACATCTCTACACAAAGCAAATGCACACATAATTTCAATAAACATTTAACAAATCACACAAGTTAATAAGATATGTCCAACCAATCTTGACTTGCACAGAGGCCCTACTTGAATGTGATTACTGTGAGCAATTATATCAATTGAAATATTAATAATTACAGTTGTAGAAATGAAAATAAAAACTCCATTTCACAAGAATCTCCGACCTCTTTCCTATGATTTGCACAGATAAACAAAAATATGTGGGAACTGATTTGGGCAGAAAACAAGTTACTGATCACTAATATGCCAAACAAGCATGGCATTTTGTCAAGAGGTTCCTTGCCAAGCAATAATAATACATTTGTTCATGTGGTAATTTATAGCTTCAATAGTTCAATTTGATTATGTCACAAGGCTAGGCTGCTGGCTATGGAAAGGACTTCATGAATTAGAATGGGTCTTACGTCCACAGTTCGACTGCTTGTGGATAAATATCAAATAATTTCAAGACTTGCCTGATATCATCCCAGACTTTGAGAGGATGGAAGGAATTTATTCCCTCAGTCAATGGAGACATAACAGCTTGGGATGCCTGGACGTATCGTTGGGTGCGGTTACTTGGTGTTTTACTGCTCTTTTCCAGTCGCCGTAATTCATCTACCTTTGACTATTTAAGAAGATAAAGCAAAATCAAGAAATTGTAAGAGTCTTATTATTTGCAGAATCTATCAAATTTGTTTATGCATACCGATCTTTGAGCTGTATAAGCTGAATGAAATAACTTCTACACACAAAAGTACAGCTACACTTTGGTGGTATACATGTACATGGCTTCTTATGGTATACACTGGAACACTTGACTCCCTCCCAAGTGTTGACTATGAGTACACACTGCATGGATACACAGCAATAATCTTCAATCCCTCCTGGTTTGCTCTCTGGCACCCTAGATTTCGTCCCTCTATTGGTGCCAACCAACAGGTATACAATAGTATCCTTGACCCCTCCCTAGCTCTACTCAATGTGGTTACACACTAGTACCTTTAACCCTCCCTAGGGTATATACTGGTTACCTTGAAGCAATCTCTTGTGGTACAGTATTATCTTACATACTGGTACTCTTAATCCTTAATAGACTGGGACATTTTGATGCCTAAGAAGATGGAGGGAGGGGGGAGTGGGGCTGATTCAGCCAGTTTAATTAATCTTTAATGATCTTGTGGATCACCCGATCATGACAAAAATTGGCAAGAGTGTCGAAAATTTTGTCGGCTACATCAGGCCCCTCCCCCATCCCCGTCTTATTAGGATTAATCCTATTCCTAGGATGCAGGGTTAGGGCTGCAATAGGGTTTTCAGTTGGGTTTAGGGTATAGTGTTACACCTAGGGTTGGGGTTGAAGTTGGTCATTTGATTAGTGTTTGGAATTCAGAGCGGACCAATCTCATGGAACCCCTCTAACATACTCCTGGACTGTGTGAGATATACAAGAATTCCATGGAATCCACGACTACTCACCTGTATATTGTTGGTACACATTGGTCTGTAGAGAAAGAAGGCACTCTCAGGAGTGATATGATAGTTGGTGACCATGTTGACTAGATCAGGGAAGTGCTTGGAATAGTCTTCTATACTCAGTAGGTTGGATAAGAACCCACCTAGCTGTACAAGAGTATCTTGGCACTGCAGGAAACAAGGGCACACCAAAACATAAAAGGGCCATCACACTTTATTCCAAAAATATTCACTATAATCATACACTTTTAAATCACTTTCGTTTAGAGCACAAAAAAAACTGTTCAAATAATTCCCCTCATATCATGCTCCACATGGATAAAAGGAGATGATGAAAGAAAAAAAAGAGATACTTAATATACATGAAGTTAATTGCAGCGATTACACATGCAATAACATGAAAAACAATGACAACATACAATTACTATTCCCATTTGCACCTTTTACTAAAACAATAAGAAATATGCATTCCTTGTAATCATTTAGCAATGAAGGAAAGAGAGTGATATAAAATCATCTAAAACAAGCATGGGAGAAAACAGAAAAATAAACAAGTGGAATGCCTCTGGCCGTCTCACCTGCATCACGCGGTTCAATATAGCAGCAGTGCTCACTTTGAATACTACTCTAACTCGCACAAGATGTTCAGTGATACATGGTTACTCTTATTTCCCTTTTTTATGAACTAGACCAATAAACTTACAGAGATATGATGGTTATTCAACAAAAAAAACCCAACATGGCCAAAGTTCATTGACCTTACATGACCTTTGACCTTGATCATGTGACCTGAAACTCGAACAGGATGTTCAGTGATACTTGATTACTCTTATGTACAAGTTTCATGAATCAGATCCATAAACTTTCAAAGTTATGATGGTAATTCAACAGATACACCCAATTCGGCCAAAGTTCATTGACCTTTGACCTTGGTCATGTGACCTGAAACACGCACAGGATGTTCAGTGATACTTGATTACTCTAATGTCCAAGTTTAATGAACTAGACCAATAAACTTTCAAAGTTATGATGGTAATTCAACAGATACCCCCGATTCGGCCAAAGTTCATTGACCCTAAATGACCTTTGACCTTGGTCATGTGACGTGAATCTCATGCAGGATGTTCAGTGATACTTGATTACTCTAATGTCCAAGTTTAATGAACTAGACCAATAAACTTTCAAAGTTATGATGGTAATTCAACAGATACCCCCGATTCGGCCAAAGTTCATTGACCCGAAATGACCTTTGACCTTAATCATGAGACCTGAAACTTGCACAAAATTTTCAGTGATGCTTGATTACTATTATGTCCAAGTTTCATGAATCAGATCCATAAACTTTCAAAGTTATGATGGGAATTCAACAGATATCCCCAATTCGGCCAAAGTTCATTGACCCTAAATGACCTTTGACCTTGGTCATGTGACGTGAATCTCATGCAGGATGTTCAGTGATACTTGATCAACCTTATGTCCAAGTTTCATGAACTAGGTCCATATATTTTCTAAGTTATGATGACATTTCAAAAACTTAACCTCAGGTTAAGATTTCGATGTTGATTCCTCCAACATGGTCTAAGTTCATTGACCCTAAATGACCTTTGACCTTGGTCATGTGACATGAAACTCTAATAGGATGTTCAGTAATACTTGAATAACCTTATGGCCAAGTTTTATTAACTAGGTCCATATACTTTCTAAGTTATGACATCATTTCAAAAACTTAACCTCAGGTTAAGATTTGATGTTGACGCCGCCGCCGCCGCCGTCGCCGTCGGAAAAGCGGCGCCTATAGTCTCACTTTGCTTCGCAGGTGAGACAAAAAACAGATCAACAAAAGTTTGACATAAAATCGGACAAATAATGAGAAAGTTATGAGCATTTGAATATTGCGATCACGAATGCTATGGGGATCCTCCAATTGACAATACGACAAAGATGTGTGATGTCACTTGTGAACAACTTTTCCCATTACTTTAGTATATATTTCACTTAAATTGCCTCTTTTATCACATCTATCGGTAGATCATGTGTTCTTTCCAGAGGAGGGCATGTAATACAGATTTTTAAAGGATACATCATGGATACAGAGTTTGTATCACAATAAGAAACAGCAAAAAGAGACATTTTGAGGGTATTTTATAGTCCATCAAAGGGGAAGTTGTTCACATGTGACATCACACATCCTTGTCACATTGCCAATATTCAAATGCTCATAACTTTCTCATTATTTGTCTGATTTTTCTCAAACTTTCTTCGTTCTTATTCTTTGATTTTTCTGTTTTGACACACGCCTACTTGTTCCAAAGGTTTCATTCCCCTTTCGACTGTGTTATTTAACCCTGAAAGGATTGGACCCCCCCCCCAACGCTTCGCACGATATTTCCGAAACGAAAAAAGATATTTAATTAAAATTTAATAACTTCTTTTTGAAGTCTGATGCAACTTTTGAGACCAAGCATTCAGAATTTTTTCATACTTGCTTGTAGTTTATGTGGTAAAGAATGTGCACACCAAATTTCGGCACAATCGTGCGAATAGCAACCAAGATCAGAATGGAGCATCATGACCCCCCCCCCCCCCCCATCCTCAATACATCCCAAATAGCCCAATCCATTGAGGGTTGTTCTCTGTAAGCCTTGGGGTAAGAATATGAAGCAAGTAAATGAAATATGTTCACAGTAACCAATCTTACCTGATCATACAACATTCCAACAAGTTTGAGATGAGTTCCTTGTTCATGTTTATAGACAACCCTGTACTTCTCTTGGGCCATTAGCATACACATACTAACAGCCAGGTCATCTTCCAGCAAAGCTTCCTTTAGACGCTGTGATGATCGCTTTGTGTTACGCACCTGGGTAAAGTAACCTCCCTGAGGAACAGGTAGTCGAAGAGACAATTAAAAAAAAACAAATAATAATTATTACAGCGATGACCCATTCAGGCAAATCCAAGAGTTCATTTTAAAGAAAATTAAAATAAATTTGAAGGTTGTGACAGGTTATGATTATATAACATTTCTTTCAAAACATTTCAAAATTGCATTTTCAATGATTGAAAATGTAGCGACACTGTATTAGCCTTGCAGAAGCTTAACCCTAAATAGACTGGGCTATTTCGACGCCTAAAAAGACTGGGGGGGGCTGATTCAGCCCCCCTTATGATCTCGGCCGTTGATCGCGCGATCGCGACGAAAATTGGCACACGCATTACCCATGGCATTATCTACAAAACTATAACATCAAATTCGGCAAAAAATCTCATGTCTCATTAATTATGCTAATTTATGCGTAAAATCATAAGTTTGCTCTAATTAATAAAATAATGCCCCTGAATTGCTAATTTTTGTTTCACCTACTCTAGATAGGCATCTGATCAAATTGATTTTAAAAAAATTTCAAAATCAAATTTATTTTCTTATGTATTCTATTGTTTTCTAAATTTCTTATGTATTTCTTTGTTTTTCGACTTTTTGTTTTTTATTGTTTTTTCAATGGAAATTGTCGGGGACTTTATTTTTACCATAAACAAGATAAAATTAATTGATTTTAAGCAGTAAAAGGAAAAATAATTAAACATTTATGAATTTTGGCTAAGAACACTATTTGCATTGGATTTGTACACAAATTCACGTTTTTGAGTAATTTTGGGTCTGCATGCACTTACGAAATGTTGCGTAATTTTGGAACCGCGTACCCGGGGGTCACAATTTTGGTCTCAAAAGTTGCGCGAGACTTGAAAGTAAAAAGTCAGCGAGCGACGCGGTCAAAAAATTTTGCGCAGCGGATTTATCGCGAAAAATGTCGAGGGGGGGGCTGAATCAGCCCCCCCCAGTCTTTTTAGGGTTAAATATCTAAAATACCCCCGCCGTACACTGTTACCATGGCAACACATGAAAAAGGTATGTCTTCCCTTGTATTACCCCAAGACCAATGCCTGCCTAGATATGACACTTGGTTTAAAACAGATGAAGTAGTTCAACCCACAAGATTTCTGCTTAATTTTCTGACACATATTTTGTTACCATTGCAACCAAATTTCCAACACAGATAAAACATGTGTCTAGAACATCTTCACCTCAAAACTACTGAGAGGCAAATTTCATGAGAATTGGTTGAAAACTGATGAAGAAGTACAAACCGCAATTTTTTTACAGAATTTTCATCACATAATGTGTTGTTACTATTGCAACATGATTTGTGACACACACATATACAGTGCATATAAAAAAAAGTTTACATTTTGAAAAAATCCTGTAAAACTATACATTTGTAATATCCTGAAGATTGTTCCACATTTTAACATTGGTACAGGTCCATTAAAGCAAATGACGATATAACTGTCGAAAAATATTTCCGCTTGAGTGAGCACCACTTACTTTTGAAAAGTTAGTGAAAAATGATTTGCGCAGAAATTTGAAACAGTTATGCGAATAAAAGTTGACCTTAATCATGAAGAACATATGGAATTTAGCTGGTAAAATTGATTTGAAGATATCTTCTACATTGTTTGACTTGTTTCCTTGCCCAAAACACTTCGAAGAGTGCATTTCGCCCCACCCCACTCCCCCACACACCGAGGCCATCGTGACGATATTTGCTTTACACTGAGCTGTGATTTGCATGGAATGGCTTAAGCTTGATTTTCATTTGTTAATCATTGCTAAGCTTGGGAAAAGTGTGGAGAAACAAGTATTAAATGAGGAATGAAATGTAAACCAACTTTCAATGATAAAAAGTTAGTGAAAAAATGCTGGAAATGTCTGATATAAAATTTTTGTTTAGATTCAGTTATGTCCTCAGATCCAGCTGGCACAAATAGGGTAAAGGTTGTGCTTATTAAGTGTTGAAATTTCAATTTGGGTGGCAAAATTGTTACAAAATGCTTGAATTTATCCGTTTTATTCCAATTGACTAAAAGTGCAAGGGAAATGTATGATAAATCTTTCGTAGTGTAAGTTTGATTTCGTCCTTTCCCTTGACACAGCATGAAAACAAGCATTTCTGCGCAAACAGATTTCTGCGAGCTTTACAGAAATGGACAGTGCTCACTCAAGTGTAACATTCTGTCAAAAATTTTACTTTCATTGGATAGATGAGACCCAAACCCAAGATTATATGTGAAAAAATTACCTGCATGTTGTAAATTTTTTAATTCCCAGGGCTTTTTCAAAGTGTAAACTTTTTTTTGATACGCACTGTATTTTTGCTTAATTTTTTGACACATATACATGTATATTGTTACCATTGCAACAAAATTTCCAACACATACAAAACATGTGTCTTGCAGATTTTTCCCTCAAGACCAATGTATGCACCAAATTTCATTGCTTAAAAACTGAGGAAGTGGCTTGGCTGCAAGATTATTTTTGCCATAATATCCGGTTACCATGGCAACACAGTTTTAGACACATACAAAAAATATGTCTTGCACATCTTTGCCCCAACACCACTGTGTGTGCCACGTTTCATGAGAATTGGTTAAAAACTGATGAAGAAAGTTTGACGTGCAAGATTTGCAACGGACCGACAAACCGCCCGTACACTGATTCCTATATTCCCACTTCAAACTTTGTTTGGCAGGGGTATAAGGACCCTCCCTAATCATGTAATAAACCCATTAATTCAGTTTGGTACGGCTTCCTCACAGGAGGCACCTGTGGAATTCCATGGGCTCTGCTAATACTATTAATTTCTCTGGGGCAAGTCAATTATGCTCTTCCCATAATTCCATTTCAAGTCTTGAAAGGTGCCCAAAACTATACATACAATAAAAATCTGAGATTCTCTATTTCACTCTTGGATTATCCATCGCAAAAAAATGTATTAATGCCTACAAGATTTACAGATTTTTGTTTACTGTGCCAGAAAAGGGCAGATCAGATCCCATATGCAGAAATTGATGGGAGTGGTATAATGTTATCTGAGTGTATCTTATATAAATTGATATTTTAGTCAAGAAAAAAAAAGGAAACATTCCTCATGTTCTTGGCAGCTTCCAACTAAATCGTAATGATTCAAGGTAACATGGACAACAGATGGGCATTTCACAGATGTAAAGATATGTGAAATTTTCAACAACTTTTTGGAAAGTTTTTTTTTCTAAACAAGGTCAAACTGTTGGCAGTACACGTTTTGGATTAGCACTAGTTTATCCTATAACATCCAAATTGAATCAAATCATTTCTAACCCACCTCGGCTCTGAGAAGCTCTCCTCCAGCCAGTGCTTCTAACTGGTCAGCGGTCATCTCTTCTGTTACCTCAATTCCAGCCATTTTCAACACCACTTCTCTCAAGATCAAAAGATCAAAACTGTATTTTCAAAAAGAGAACAACAAAGAATATACGGGTGAGCCTGCCTAAGATTATTCTCCTGGGACCTCAGAAATTTCTTCAGATTGGGTGCAAAATGACTACAGATAAATTGCCTAATCTGGAAAAAATTGCTCTTTAGTTATTGGATGGCTCTTAGCTATTGATGGCTGCGATTTGAAGACGAAACTATACAACATGAAAAGGCAAAATCAAGCTAGTGATATAGTAACTGTTTGCTAATGAAGACTCGATACATTGTGATATCAATATTAAGGTATCTATTTCAAGGAGGGCGATCTTCAATCATCAATTCTACTTCTTTCAGATGATAAAAAAAAGATCCTCTTTTATCATTTTTTTTCCTCCACATATGACCTGAAGAGCCTCTCAGTGAAGAATAAGGCTGTTTTTCAGCGGGGTCTAGTCAATACCAGTCATTAATTAATGTTTTTATTATCTAAAATAAATGACTAGTCATGTGATCGCATTCAGCCAATCATTTTTAGGTTCCATATCACCACTTGAAATTTTTTCAAATGCAGTTTAACAAGTATAGCTTGTATAACAGCTTTGTAAAATATCACAAATCTTGAAATATGAGTTATAGACAAAATCTTATTACAACTCAATCTGCTGAAAAAATATAGCTTTACAAAAAAAAAGTTTCAGTACCTTTTGCCAACTTTGAGCTGATTTGCAACAAATTGGAGTAGTCCCGTCAACTCAATGTTGTATTTGCGAAACATGGCCCCACAAAATGATGCCAAACCTAAGTAACAGGAATAAAACACATCTTTTCAATAACCAACAAAACAATTCACAAATACAGTTGGAGAAAAGTCAATTGGTTGTTTTGTAGAATTATTGTCATCATTTCAACTATTGGCACCACCAAATACTTTTGATTTACCACTCCTAAACTAATTTTCTACTACTACTACTACTATTAATACTACTACTACAACAACTATTACTACCACCTAATACTACTACTACTACTACTACTACATGTACTACTGCTAATGCTACTACAACTACTACTACTTCTACTACTACTCTTACTACTACTCTTACTACTTCTACTACTACTACTACTGATACTTCTACTACTACTTATACTAATACTAATCTTATTATTACTCTTTCTACTACTACTACTACTACTACTACTACTACTACTACTACTACTACTACTACTACTACTACTCCTACTACTACCACTACTACTTCTACTACTACTACTCTTTTTATTCTTTTCCTTCCAAATGATTGTTACTCAGCTATTGCTATAGAAAGTTAAATTTGATTTGCTACATTTCAAATTTATCAAATAGGAATTAGTTGATGCTTGCAATTGATTGTAAGTTTCTTGTAACATCTTTTACAACTTACTTTGCATCCAAAGTGAAAGACTGGTCTCATCATGTTTCATGCGTTCCTTCTCTGGGTTTGCTAGAGCTTCTATCACACAATCTGATACAAAATCAAACTTAAGGAATCATAATCACAAAGCAATAAAATTTACCATAAACACAAATTAAATCATTAAACTGGGGTATATTCCTGAACACCTTGCCATTATTACACAATTAAATATAGCAGAATTGTTGTCTTCACATCACTGATACATCTTCTTAAAAAGAAATTACCTTTCTTTCTGAACACTGAATTTCAGATTTTGAATTGATTCAAAGACACCTAGAAAACAGCTTTCAATGGCTGGAGGATCAGCCTCTCTTTTGCCTTGGACATATCTGGTACAACTTTCAGTTCAATTCAATACAACATCACTATTCAATTTGCAACATTGAAATATAAATATTCGTTTTAGACTTACATGTACCATCAGAATAGAAAAAGTAATGGTGGATGTTTCATAAAGCTGTTCGTACATTAAAAAGAGTGCCTGAGAACAACTGGTGATCCTTTCTTGTGGTAATTGACAGTCACCATTAGATGTTCATTGGTGATTATTTACAGTGTAAGAAAGGATCACCAGTTGCTCTTGAAGTCGCTCTTAACTTACAAACAGATATCTACAACGTCCCCCAGGTCTAAAGTTACTCCAATGTCATCAAAGCCATGGCTGTGGATGCACTGAGACTGGTTTCTCTTTGGCCAGGGAAAGTCTGGTGGCCCTGCTAGTTTTTCATTTGTGATTTTATAAAGCGATCAAACTGACAAGAAAAAGGGCAATATGGCATATCAATAGCAAAACGTGATACCAAACATGAAACCAGTAATAAAATGAAAAAACAATCTTTCCAAAATTATCAATCAGCAATATTAACCTTTTACTTGCTGAATGCCGAAATGTGCCCACACTGGTCTTGCTCTACAGCTACTGAGCACTCAAAGCCTGAAATGTAATCCTACCCTATATGTGACCCAGCACCACAAAAAAGTTGCACTGTGTGATTTCAAATGGAGCCAATATAAATAGCATTTTGGTCAGAATGTTCAAATTTCAGATTTCGGTGTTTTCTGAAAGAGTATACTCTCCCTTGTTCACTGTAAAAATTTGTATGTACCAATCAAACCTAAAGTGTAATTATTGAGTGTTTTTATAAGACCTATTTTTGTCCTTTTGAGTAAATTAATATCATTATTTATTTCCACAAAAACCTGAATATTTATCTTTCTTTGAACTCCTATAGATTTAATAACTTCTAACATTAATATATATCATCTTTATTCTCCAAAAAATATGTCACATATATGTGACACTTCTTTAAAAAAAAAACCAATAAATCACAAATTAAATACACAAATAGGGAAGGAAGATGGAGTAAATTGAAACTAAGAAATGCATAGAAATTCTAACAATACTTGTTCAAAATAATGGCCAGGATGAACCTAATTAGTGTGCGAAAATTGGGGACAAGCTGATAATTTCTTCTATCCACATTTAATCTTCCTTTTTTTGACAATACACAATAGCAGAAGAGTAAGTATTCTTCAATAGACTAGTAATTTCTATAGTAATATCTAATCCCTCTTTTCTCAAAAGGAGTGTCCCACAGTAGCGAAAATTCTCCTCTTACTTGTGTGGGTCTCACTCGTGTGTGTTAGGATCAATCCTTGTGCATTAGTTCTATATCATTATGAAGCTTAAAAACTCCTCTTTCAGAAGGGCTTTATATTTATTTCTGGTGACTTTTTTGTGGTGCCTGGTCACATATGTCCAAGTACAACTAATGTACTGGTTACTGCTATTTCAGACTTCAGGGAATATGAGCATGAATCAGAAAAATTGATATTGCTTCAAGCACCTCTGTACTTATAGTAGCTGACCCCGTATTTTATCGAACTCACTATATCACATGCTTATGTATGATTTAATTATCAGTCTTTTCTGTATTATTTACAATATATCTCTTCAATTGTCACATTTGAATTGTATTCAACTGTAATATATGTTTGGTATTAGGTGAACATGTTAATTCATCATTGATTTATGAATAAAATGCAGAAACTCCTTGAAAAAAAATACATTTTAAAACTTAGAATAATTCACTGACCTAAAATGGCATTTGAGATAGACAAATCCATTACCATCATGTAAACATTTGATAAAGCACTTTTGAAATGATGAACAAAACTTCTATTTTTATCAAATTAAAATTCATTTTAGATGACCATTGTCCTTCACTCAGTGATCTGAAATTGTAATCACATACAGTGTAACTGCCTGTACTTAATAAAAATAACAATCATATATGACTTTCATGGAATAGTAACTGATAGTTCTAGGACACAATTGGGGTTTACTGATAATAACAAGGATACAAGCTAGTATATCATATGACAGTGATGTAAGGTATTTCAGAGAATCCACCACAGGAGCAATTAGATTATCATACATCTGAATCTGAGATAATACCTGGTCAAGTGAAATGAGAAACAAAGAGAAATATAAACAAAAAATGGATGCATATGTAGTAGGCAACATCATTCCATGCATTTAAACTAATTTAGAACTCCTATCAATACTTTTCAAAATCATCATCACCATAATTATCTTCATTGTTGCTGTCATCATCATTAAAATATGAACCCCCATTTATTGAACCCCAATTGTCATCATTTATTGCCCCCCCCCCCATTCACCATTGTCACCATTATCACCACCACCATTACCATCATCAACTCTCTCATCATCATCTCCAATCTTATCATCCTCACCATTATCAGCAGCATCCTTCATTATCAACACCATCACTTAATTGTTATTATTATCGCAAATTATTATACCTAGGATTTGAGAAATTCATTCTTGTCAAATTTACTTTTTTTTACTTAAAGCATTTCCCTTTCATATTGTGATTGCTATAACTAATTTCTGCCTTGAACATTTTACATCAAGATCATTTACACAACCAAACTGACATATATTTGTACTTACATAAGAGAAGAGTACCCCGGGATTGGAATGGCTTAGTTTCCCAAGCTGTCTTCCAGAAGGCTTGACATTTTCCTTGGTTAATCTCTTCATGATGTACTTGGCCCTGTCTGTAGTATTAGCTTTGATCCGAATCATTGGGGGATGGATACCATAGCAATGATTTATCCATCGCGCATACAAGCAGTATCTGTACATATTGGGTTGAGAAAACAAAGTGGTTAGGACAAGGATTCAGCAACAACTGTATATATGTTGCCTTGCACTTAGTGTGACTTTTCTTAATGCACCAAATGTTGGGAGTAGTGACAATAGAGAAGAAGGCAAGTGCTGCCCTTTGTGAAACAAAAATTCTGCTCTGAGTATTTTGGCTCGTCTCAAACCAAGAAGATGCATAATATCATGTGCTGTTGACCATTGAAACCAAGGATGCACAAATACATGGATAAGATCGATAAGACTCATTGCCCAGAAGGTATGAAGCGCTGAGGTACTCCAAATGGTAAATGATGAGGGTCAAATGCCTTGCACAGGTCAAATGTAACTGCAAGGGCATATGGTGTGCACTCAATACAAATTCACTCAAGAGCAAACTTTGTGTGTATCTTTACCTTCTATGATACGGCAACATCTTCATTAGAGACCAGACCTCTTCAGAGAGACAAGCATTACATGGCATCATGCTGATAGAGGGTAATATCACTTGCTCAATCACCGATAGCATCTCATGAAAGACAGAATTCTATAATGATAAACAACAATAGGAGAAACAATGTTAAATGTATTGCCCGGAGTTGAAGACAGGGCAATATGATTCGAATCAGGTTAATGACGTTTTCAAAAGGAGACAGTCCATATCATTATTTAAACCTTGAAATTCATGAATGTACAAAAAATCATTGACACATCTGCTAGCAAAACTATATTCATATGAGAAACAATGTCAATGCTAATTGCATTTTTAACCAAAAATCATTAATGTTAAATTATTTTTAGTGTTGCTGGTATTCTGTTTATGATCTCAAATGAGTCCCAAACAAAGTTCATTGAAAAAACAATAAAAAAACAAAAAGGTAAAAAAAAAACAGTGAAATTCATAAGAAATTGGAAAAAATAATACATTAGAAATTAATCTGATATTGCTTTTTTTTCATGTACATTTGTTAGAACAACACAAAGAGTTTCTCTAGCAAAAAAAATAGAACAGTTAGGAGTCCTCCCTCCCCCCTGGCCATATGAACTCACAAAATACCCCGGCCTAGATATGGTTTAATGTCCAATGTAAAAAAAATACATCTAACAATAAACTTTGCAAAACTTTTGAATCATTTTCTTAATCATAGTGCCTTTATCAATAAGTCAGGGTGTCACAGGTTAATATTGCAAATTATGCAAACCTGGAAGTATGCCCTGTTTAATAAGGCAGGCTGTATAGTTTTACTTTTCTAAAAAAAACAAACAGAATATTTCAAACAATATCACACCCTTCTTCTAAAGTCAATTGTGATGCAATATATTGAACAAATCTCTCTAAAAAAACAGATTCATCCTCCCTTTCAAGTCTTCAATTCAGGCTCCCGATATAAAACAATGACAATGACAAAGTTGTATGAATGAGGTGTAGGATTACAAACTCAGTCCGACTCACCAAATCTTCTTTCTTTTCCTCTGTCATTGAGGCTCTCTACAAACACAGAAGAAACAGAGGAATAAACATATAACTAGCACATCAATGATGTGGAGCTCATCCGGCATCTCGCAAAACAATTTAACACAATTCTAATTTCAGCCCAGTTGTCACTGTAGTGAATTGTATTGGTGACATGAATTGAGGATATAGAATTGAAATTGATGAAGAAATGACAAAAGAATCATTTTTTGTGATCTATGAATAAATTTCATATGAATTAAGTATTAATTATTATCTAGTCAAAATTTCTTAACTCTGTGTAGAACCTTGGTGAACCTAATGTAGCTCTCAGATGGAACAAAAATAACCTAAATCAATCAACAAATAAGTAAGCATTTTTTGTGAGTTTTGAAAATATATGAATAAATAGCAGATTCAATGAGTTTCAAAATTCTATGTTTAAATTTTGTATCACCACCTCGAGCTATCATATAAAGCAAACAAAACTGAAATTGATCAACAAATGAAGAAAAAACATTTTGTGATTTATGAATAAATTTTGCATAAATTAGAATAAATAATTTTCCAGACAAAATTTCAAAATTTTGTGTACAAGTTTGGTGAACCTCATGCAGCTCTACCAAATGGAAGAAAAAAAATCAAAATCTGTCAAGAAATAAAGAGGAATTTTCTGTGATTTATGAATACATTTTGCATAAATTAGCATAAATAATTTTCTACTGAAAATTTTCAAAATTCATGCAGGACCTAGCCTGTGGAATTCTCTCCCACACAGTTTGAAAACCCAGACTTCAGCGACCACCTTCAAGGGCAACCTGAAAACTTACCTGTATAAAAGTGTTGTTCAGACACGTATTACATGTATATGTAAATAGTTTTTGTTCTGCTCTGAAGCGCCTTGAGCATCTAATCAAGATGGAAAGTGCGCTATATGAATCTTATGTATCATTATTATTATTATAAAAATTGTTCTAGTCAAAATTTCAAAATTCTGTGTAGAAGATTGGTGAACCTCATGAAGCTCTACCAGATGGAAGAAAAAAATCAAAATCGGTCAACAAATGAAGAAGAAGCATTTTATGTGAATTTTTAAATATATGCATAAATTAATTTCGCATAAATTAGCATAAAAATTGTTCTGGTCAAAATTTCAAAATTTTGTGTAGAAGTTTGGTGAACCTCATGAAGCTCTACCAGATGGAAGCAAAAAGATCAAAATCGGTCAACAAATAAAGAAGTAGCATTTTTTGTGAATTTTGAAAAATGTGCATAAATTAACATATTTAATGAATTTCAAAATTCTGTGTAGAACTTAAGTTTTGAACGCCCCACCTAGTGCTATCATATAAAGCAAACAGAATTGAAATCGGACTTGAAATGGCGAAGTAGTAGCATTTTGAAATTGTGGACCGACGACAGACGACGGACGCCACGCCACGGCATAAGCTCATCTTGCCCTTCGGGCCGGATGAGCTAAAAAAGGATATAACTAAACAGATCATATAAAGAAAGATAGGCTAACTAATAAGGAAAACCCAAAATGCACTAACTCCATCATAGCCTGCAGCAGACTAATACCTATAGTGCTACATGTACAAAGCCAGTGGGAATTCCGCAATTCAGTGGTCACTTGAATGAAATTTTCTTTGATATGGAAAACAAAGTTGGCATATAACCATAGAGGTGGATTAACCCTATAAGGATGTTGGGGAGGGGGTTGAAGCATGATGGTCCCCTCAATTTTATGACTTTTTTCTTTTAAGTTTCCAGCAACTTTTGAGACCAAATTTGCGACATACAGGTACAACATCGCTGCACTATAGGACTTTTTAAGAGACAATGTTATGCCAAAAATGGCTAATTTTTATACTTTCTGTACAAAGTCAATGGCAGATGAAATTGATAAAAGGGTGATTATTTTTCATTCTAATTGGCTAGCTTAATCAATTTAGGGTTCCATTACATTGCTATATGGTATGTAAAGATATCCATTGAATAAAACAATGTAAAACAAAAGTTAACAAAAAACAAAGAAAAATATAAATTTAAAAAACAAAATAGATGGGGAAATAAAATTGGCTTTCACAAATTTTATTTGAGGAAACATTTGAATTATATTACAAAGATGACATCTGAAAAAAAGAAAATTTGAAGCGAAATTGAGTGTTAAATAATGTTTTTCATGAGTAGATTTGCATATTTCATTTATAATGAATAAAAAGTAGTATAAAATGTAATATAATATTTCCAGATTTTTTTTTCATACTGGCTTGTAGTTCATGTGGTAAAGAATGTGCAAGACGAATTTCAATTGCCCCCAAAGGGTGGCTGAGATCAGATGCCCCCCCCCCATCCTTTTAATTTTTCTAGGTTAAAGCTGTGACCATGGCAATGGTCCAATATCAACTATTGTGCTGACTTCAAATATCTGGAAGTTTTATTATTCATTACATTGGAAGCTTAAGACTTTAAGATTGGAGCATTTATAATATCATGTTTATGTACCATCATAAAGGAATATTATTTTTGAGAAATTAAACTGTTGCCATGGCAAGAACCAAAGACATCATTTTGTAACATTCATATTCGTGTTTAGCACCCTCAAAATAGGGGCAATGGAACAAACACAATCATATTCTAAAGAATTGGGAAATAATAAAATTTAAAAATGACTACTAGCTGTGTATATGTCATCGAGCAGGTACAATTGCCCGGTTCGTTAATGGCGGCCAGTTTACATGGCTGGCACAGCGCAGTTGCTTTCAGGCTATTATGACTTAATGCTCAAGCTTTACTTTTATCCACCTCTATGCATATAAACTAATCTCACAATCAAGATTTCTAAAAGAATTGATAATCATTAGCTAATAAATAAAATACGATATAATAGAAAACACTGCACCTCTCTGCTCAGAGCTACCAGCAAGCTAACCAGAGTCTATTGAAATTATGCTCCTTTTGAACAAACAAAATTACCAGTATGTTAAATTGTAATGAAAGGTATTTAAGAAAACTACCTGAGCAAGTAGTGCTTTGCCTAGCCTGACAAGTTTCCAGATGAGGATAGGCTGTAATGATGCATATGGTCCAAGATAGCGACACATCTCAAGGACTCCTTTGATGTCTCCTAGGTTCTGAACAGCCGGCAAGGTGCCATTCTTCGGAGGTGAAGGTATATGATGCCCTTTTGCTCCCTGTGGTTGACAACTCCTTCAACACACAATAGATCATAACAATCATTTTGATTGATTGAATTGTAAGTTTACTTGTCACATTGCCAAATTACATTAGTTTGGTTTTTTTTACTACTATCAATTTGGTCAAGTTTTCTTTCTGTCTAGTCATTACTTCATTCAAAATCAATTAAAGCTGGTAATTAGACCTGGATCCTGTAACACAAAGTTTACTGATGAATCGTGTGCTTGATTTTTTACAATAGAATCGTGCATTAAAGTCAATGCAATCAATTAAAAAAAAAAATTTTAAGTTCTACAATGACTGCTAAGCTTTGTGTTTCGGACCCCAGATGGTAATTTTTTCAATGATTTGAGACTTTAGCATTAACATAAGTTGCTATATTAGCACTCTGGGTTTCAGCTACACATGTAACATTGGCCATATAGAGCAAAGAGGACATTGACCATGTTGGACTTTGTAATATGATCTCAAGAGAAACACATAAAACTCCAGCTTATACAATATAACATCATTAGACCAACTATAAAACAGACAAACTTGCTGTCAACAAAGTGGAATTAAAGAAGTGAGAAACTAAAAAGCCTTTGATCAAAAGTTGTTGTCTGACAAGTTGTCAAACATGAAAACTTTCCTTGATCTTAACTTGCTGAGAGGCATATATCTGACTGCCACTGACAGTAGTAACTGTCTGATAAAAAAATCTAATGAAACAATCTTCAGACCAGTCTGGTAATAGACAAAGTTGGACTGAACCAACGTAATGAATTAATACAAGACAGACCAAAGAGCGATTTGTATATTTGCAATCAACTGAAAGACTAAAGATGTGGAGTGTTGTGGCTCAGTGGATTAGTCTCTGAACTTTGTAACAGAGGGTCGTGGGTTCAAATCCCAGTCATGGCATAAATTCATCTGGCAAGAAATTTGTCTACAAATTATGCTGCACTCAAGCCAGGTGAGGTGAATGGGTACCTGGCAGGAATTTATTCCTTGAAATGCATGTGCGCTGTAATCTTGGTAATTACAGCTGCCTAGCTACAGCTGGGGTAATAATATTCAAGTCCTTTGGAAGCGCATAGAGACATTATTCATAATTGTGATATGAGCTAATGTATACGAGAGGGTTGGCTTTAAAACATATAAAGAATATAAGCATACAAGGCAGGACCTACTTTGTGTACAGAGGTTGAAGTATAGATTCAATGAGGTTGCAGAGAGCCTTGGACACAGTAGGGTTACTCGTAGTGCCATACTCAGGCAGTTTGTCTAATAGTTTCTTGGCATGTACCCAATCTCCTATTAGAATCATGGCTTCACACAATCCAATCTTTTGGTTGTCAATAACCTATAGGACACAAGAAAAAGAAGGTGATAAAAGTTCTGGCAGTCATATTGAATTATTAATGAATGTGTCTAAAAATGATTGTGAGGTAGTTTATAAAGCACAGTGTAAATGATATTTGCCTTTAGTAACTGGAAACATCCAATGACAACATACCGACTCAATTCTGACAAAAACTTACATCTACAATATACACAGATACGCATGCATGGGACCAGGTATAAATAAATGGCTGAAGAGTAGATGTTTGCAGTGAACCATTTTCCTCTGGATATCATGCTATAGATTTTGAAAGTTCATAATCATAACTTCCATGTCTATAGCAATTTTCCTTCAAGGTATGTTTATCATCCACTTTACAAGTTAACTTAATAATAATTCTGAAGGAAATGGGTACATTCACCTTACTGTATTACGCAATCAGTTTCATACAAATCTATCTTCGAAAGTCAAAATCTTAACCTGCAATAAAGTTTTATTAATACGTAACAATAAAGCCAAGTCTACTGGCCTGAAATCCAAACCAAATGACCACTGATATTTTTATTATGCCCAAGTTGCATGAAACAGGAGCTTGTACTTTTTTAATCATGATGACGTTTAAAACATGTTTGTGTATTAAAATGAAGCCTTGTTGAAAAAAACACACTCTTGCTTCTACTATTCAGGCAAAACAAAAATTTGTATAAAATACTAACATTACGTAGTCCAAACCAGAACAGCCTTGGTGACAATGACATTTGCTCCGGTCTAATTATCTCTGAAGGTAGAGGTTTAAAGAGTGTTTGGTTCAGAATAATATAGAAATAGGGATTAAGTTTTAGTTAGTTTTGTAGGTTAGGAGCAAGTGTCATGGAAACAGTGCATTTGCTGTTCAATCATACAGTATAGATAATACAGTCATCTACTGTTATATATATGTATTGGGATCAGGGGTACTACAGTCACACTTAGTAAAGATATCTGACTCTCCCTGCAAGAAGATTGTTATCAATGCAACTTTGTCTCTGAGAGCAGGAAGGTCTTAAGGACCAAAAAAATGGAAGATGGAGATTTCACCTTACCTAGACAGCTCACACACTTCAGTGTCATCATCCTGATTTTTAAAGCGTTTCAGAGAGAAACTAGAAAAAAAAATCAAACCTGTTCATCTTTCTCCTTCTCTTTCTCCTTGTCATCTTTGTCATCCTTGTCAGCAAGAACAGCCATGCTCATCTTCCTAGCATACTGCCTTGCATCAATAATCTCCTGCTTGTGGGCCTTGAAGATATCCACATCAGTCGGAGCAAGCTTGAAGTCAGATTATAGGAACAGATGTAAATGATCAATCAATTAATCATTATTTTTTGCAATAAAGCTGTATACTATCTATACTGTTAAAGGTTAGTCCACCCCAGAAAAAAAATTGGTTTGAATAAATAGAGAAAAATCCAACAAGCATAATGCTGAAAATTTCAACAAAATTAGATGTAGAATAAGAAATTACATTTTAAAGTTTCGCTTATTTTTCACAAAAAGTTATATGCACAACTCGTGACATGCAAATGAGAAAGTAGATGAGGTCCCTCACTCACTATTTCTTTCATTTTTTTTCAATTATACAACATTTCATTTTTTACAAATATGACAAAAAGGACCAACTTGACTGAACCACAAAAAGTTTAAACAATGGTAATTCCACGTATTCAGAGGAAAATAAAACTTCTTTCATACTGCCATGAGGAGAAAATCAGAATATTTCATATTTCTATCACAAAATACAAAAGATATAGTGAGTGGATGATGTTATCAGTCCCCTCATTTGCACACAGACAATTTTTTTTTCCAACTACGCGAAACTTAGAAATGCCATACATGTAAGTTTCTTATTTTACATCCGATTTTGATGAAATTTTCATTGTTTGCATGTTTGATTTTTCTCTTTTTATTTCAATCAACTTGTCCTTTAATGAAACAGCCATGCTGCATTGTTAAGGTGAACACTATACTTTTTAAATCTATGTAGCCAATATTTTTGACAATAACTATTCAAATGCTTAAAGACTATACCACAAAATTTCATAGTTTTTTGCTTTCTAGTCTTGCAAAATTTTTAAGACTTAGATTCGCAACTTCCAGGTATGTGGTTCTGATTTATGCTACAATTTGTAATTCCATGTCAGAATAGCACTAAGAAACATGATTTCAAAAGTCAAAGAACATGCAATCTTGTGCTTGCAAGACAATTACTGGTAAAATGCACAGACAGAATCAACTAAAGACAGACACTTAACCCTAAAAAAGACTGGGGGGCTGATTCAGCCCCACCCTCGACATTTTTCGCGATAAATCCGCTGCGCAAAATTTTTTGACCGCGTCGCTCGCGGACTTTTTACTTTCAAGTCTTGCGCAACTTTTGAGACCAAAATTGTGACCCCCGGGTATCCAGTTCCGAAATTACGCAATATTTTGTAAGTGCATGTGATGTAGACCCAAAATTACTCAAAAACATGAATTTGTGTACAAATCCAATACAAATACCGTAAGTAACGGTGTATTAACCGCACCTTTTTCTCGGCGGGATAGAAGCAAAAGTCGGGGGTGCGGTTTATACACGGTGACGGGTCTGAGCCAGCCCGCCGTAACCCCTACCGTCCATGTACGATGTCTGCCAGTTCACAACACATCGAGTGGCCAGGCGTAGCCGCCCAGGCAATGTCGTTTAGAGGGGTATGAGCCACGGGTAATGGGAAGCGATTATTACGATCTTAATTAAATATTGTCCATAACAAACGCACCCACCTTCATGACACTAATTTTGACTTTATTCTCGATTCAAAGTAGTGAAGTTCCCTGGCTAAGTTAAAAGAGACACCAAGCATACTCAGTAATATTTTGTCACTGCTGAGCGAGAGTTGAGTGAGCTTAGAGATTGCGTTGTAATATGGTTACAGTGCGACTTAAGCTGGCGCTATTCAAAGTCCCGTTTGTTTTTTTTCCTTCCTGTTTGCTGCTTTTCATATGATACCATGTAAACAATGCACGAGAGAGACGGCACGAAGCCGTAAAAAACAACTGGAAAAATGTCAATTTCTTTGTTTCTTGAACCTTCCTGTAATCCCGTATCCAAAATTCATGCTAAGACATCAAATTTCTGAAAGTGATTGTGAGGTTGCGATGCAAGAAATGTGAATGTTTCTTCCTCCTACGCTGGGAAAGACACATATCATAATTTGATAAGATGTACTAGCATGACTGGTACTGTATCGTAGTTTGCAATGTAATGGCAGTGGTGTGTGTGTGTACACAGTGACTCAGACTGTGAGGTGAGTGAGTGTGTTAGTGGCCAATATTGTTGGGACCGTTCTTTTTTTCTTACATTTGTAGATGAATTGATCAAGAACAGCAGATTTCCGCATATCGGTAATCTCTTTGGATACTTTGAAATCTTATACTTAGTTTTTGTTTCTTAGTACCTCAAATATGCATGTAAATGTGAGAAGATTTTTTTTCTTAGTCCAAAGTTGGGGGTGCGATTAATACACGGGTGCGGTTAATACACCTTTACTTACGGTAGTGTTTTTAGCCAAAATTCATAAATGTACTTAGGGTTAAGCTCTCTCAGCTCTCCATCAATACTCACATTTTCAGATCAATCATGCATTTGTTCATACAGTAAGTAAGCCCCCAAAATTTTTAAAACATAAATCAGTCTCCCATAGGAAGTAGCCTCATACAAATTCAACCATTTAACACGATAGATGGCAGTTTTGGATACGATTTCACATGAATTCCTACAGAATCCACTCAAATCACAAGTGTACACGCATAGTAAATTTGATTAACCTTATGCCTAAGTTTCATGAACTAGGTCCATATATTTTCTAAGTTATGATGTCATATCAAAAACTTAACCTTTGGTTAAGATTTTGAAAATAATTCTTCCAACATGGTCTAAATTCATTGACCCTGGATGACCTTTGACCTTGGTCATGTGACCTGAAACTCGACAGAACTATTAGCATTACTTGCTAACCATATGTCCAAGTTTCATGAACTAGGTCCATATACTTTCTAAGTTATGTCATTTCAAATGCTTAACCTTAGGTTAAGATTTGATGTTGACGCCGCCGTCGGAAAAGCGGCGCCTATTGTCTCACTCTGCTATGCAGGTAAGACAAAAACTGTATTTTTCCCAAAAAAGTGTATTTCATAATAAAATATGTGGTGCACTAGCTCATGGCAGCACCCAAGCTGCATGCAAGCTAAAATGCGCACTGCTCTTGCAGATGAAAAAAAAAACATTTAAGCATGTGTGTATCTCACCTTGGTTTTAAACAAAATGATTGAAAAAAAGTTACCTGAAATTACATTGATCTTATAACCATACTTGTGTAAGTTTTATGAAACAGAGATATACAGAGATAATTTTTCTTCTTTTTTTACAAAAACATATCTTTTAAAGAAAAAACATACTGCCGTATTTTGGTGGCAAAAACATACTACATCCGCCAAAAACGTACTGGTTGGCAGGTCTGTGCTAACTGCACTTACTTTCACTGAAGGGAACATGAGGACAGAAGTAAATAAAATGAAAAAGCTTAAACTGGCAGAGTCTGCTGAAACTAAAAAAGAGAACTTACATGAGGGTATATGTCATCCAGTTCAACAATATGATGTTGAAGAAGCTGCGCTGTGACCTTGTGAAGAGATTTTGGAGTTCGTATATTTTCTTCCTGTATGAAAATGTAGCACAGATATTGAAATGCAAATATTCTACGATGAGTGCATAGAATTATGTTCGGACATTTCACATTCGGTGAAACAAAGAGACACTCTTATTCAACTCAGCTATGCCTCCTTGAATAGAGCTTTCCAATCACTATCAGGTGAAATCTTGTTCTATTTCACTTGTGCACATTTTTCATTTGCTTGGCACAGCTTGACTTATGAGAGAGGCTACGATCTTTGTATATCCCCTGGACTATATCCAGAAAAAAATAACAGCCTTGTGATAATCCTTTCAAAGGCTATTTCCATCAAGAAAAATCATTTAATTGTTCTTTAAAGCTTTCCCACTGAGTGGAGACAGGAGAATGCTAGAGTAATTCATTTCACCAAACCCTTACATTTCAGGCCAGGGTAGCAACTTCAAAGAATTAAGTAGAAAATCATATCGTGCTTCATTTATTTTCATTAATTCACATTTATACAAAATTGTATCCATTAACAATTGTAAAATTAAAAAGTTTGTTACATATATAGCACAGGATTCACTATGTTTCAAATTTGGACACTCAATAATAACCAATCAACAGTGTGTTGTTACATGTCATGTATTTAAGATCAGCTACTGATGGAACTGCTCCCCACTACAATAAGGAAACACACTCTTTGACTTCCATTTCATTTCTGCAGTTTGGTATAAAACAGTTTTTGAGAGCCAAGTTGCAAAAATAAGAATGTCATTAGATATGATTGTGCTACCGCATTAGGTACTAACTGGACTCTCCTACACGCATTTTTTTTTTACAGTGATCAACTGATTCCGTAGAAACCAAATTAAAATTTACAAGCGCTACCGTAATTGCACCTGCATTTGCTTCATGCAACATATTAGAGGCATTGAAAAAAATCTCACTTTCATGGCATCTATTCCATCAATTAGATTCAATGAATTTTTATCAAGGGACATCAAACACTCAAGAACATTCTATTCACAGGAGTGGAACTACGTACATTTAGAAATCATATTACAAAGCAAATTTGTCTGATGATTGCTCTCAGCATCAGGTTTCTCATAAAACAGTTGCACAACTAACACAAACAATGTCCTACTACCAATCTATCAAATTAATATCAAATGGGGTTTATCCCTTAAGCTTTCAAATATTTGGTAGAGCGAATTTGAAATAAAAGGAGCTCATGATAAGTGGGAAAGGATCAAGATCATGCTCAAGACTAGTAATGCTATTAAAAGTAAATTTCCTGAAAATACAGTAAGATAAGGGAGAATCTGATACACACAGATTGGTACCATGAATGCTGGGGAAGGGATGCCAGAGAAGGAGATCATGCTTTGATTCCTAATTTCACCTATAAAAGAAGCATCCTTTTTGATGAATAGATTCTGACTGACCTTGTAGAACTGAAACTTGAAGCCTAAGACCTGACATACTGTTAGAGGGTCACACATGTATGACCTGAGTAGAGGAACAAAGACATGATCAAGCTCAGGAGCTGTCTCAAAGGCCTCTAAGATGATGTCAAGGACCCGGTTTGGATCAAGGTCAAATCCACCTAAATGGGAAAGCATGGAAATAATACTTTCATCAGATATTGACTCACCACAATTATATATTTTGTTATTTATAACAAAAAAAATTCTTGGACACTTATATAAGTTAAAATATTCAATATAGATATTTGATTAAAGGCAAATTATTGTATGTCAACATGATCAGACAATATTATTCTTCCAGTATGACATGAAATTTTCATGTGAACAGTCATGCATGGGTGGTTAAATGCAGTGACCATGCCTCGATAGGGATCGAGTGGTGGTAATGTCAGTGTCATCTAAGATCTCCCGCACAAACTTTTGAGTGAGATTGGCGATTAATTTTGATATCAAAGCAATCTACAGTCATTTTCAACAGTTTATATTTGCTTATATGAGAAAGAAAAATAAAGTGAAAAAATGTGAGTACTGAAATCATCGTCAGTTCATGAATTACTAGTAGAAATTTAGACTACGTAAGGAACACAAGTTATCATAACTTACATAGCTGGTTGTTTGTGTTTACAGCATGTACACAACCGAAAAACATGCCGTGTACACATGCATCAAAAATGGACTTTCAAAACAGGCCTACTTCTAACATCCATCCACCCTATTACGTACAGACACCTGTAAGTGCTTTGCGCACTGAATAGTCATCTAACTTATCACATACACACCTATAAGTGCTTTGATAGTCTTTGACACCTGAGAGCTTGTAGAGGGATCACATGTGACTTGAGTAAGCTCCGAGACCAACTTAGCAAAGCCCTCACTCTCTTCACGTAAAAGGTTGAACTTTTGTTGTTTATAGCTGAGTAAAGAAAGAAAAAGTTGGGAAAATTTACTACCCCCATGAATCAGTAGTAAAGAACTGTACTGAAAATCAACAGAGTAAAGAGACAAGTCAGCATATCCTCACATTGATAAGCAGTGGCGGACCGTGACCCGGAGGAGACAAAGCATTGGGGGGGCACAGCATTGTTCACAGACAATGCAGTGCCCCCCCCCCCAATGCTTTGTCTCCTCTGGGTCACGGTCCGCTAATGTTGATAAATAAATGATATCTCACTTTGTATAATTTCTTTATATCAAGGATGAGTTCAGAGATATGCTTTACAGAATAATTTCAATCAAGATTCTCCAAAACTGGGCCCATCCAACTCACATATGCAAAAGTTTATCGAAACTACTCTTGTGCTGGTAAAGGTGATGTTTTACCTACTACTTCTGATGCAATCTGGATAAAGTTATATGAATATTATAACTGACATTAGTGTACATTTGAGAAAGAAAGATGGCATGCCCCTCTGCCAAAAATAAAAAAGGGGACAATGTGTAAACATTTATTCTATAAGTACAGCAAGTTCAGCCAAAACCCCAAGCCTCTTTTAACAATGCGATTTTAATGTCATATGGCTGAAAGCCTGCGATTCTTAAGCAATTCATACATACATGTAATTACAAAACATTTTTATGGCCGAAAACCATTTTCTTGAACAAGTTCCAAATAAATAATAATAATAAGTGGAGTGCCCCTGGCAGTCTCACCTGCATTGCACGATTCAATATAGCAGCAGTGCTGACTTTGAAAACTACTATAAAATAATTGTTCATAAAAAAAACCATTCATACAATGATACAATGCTATGTTCATTGACAATAAATGACATTTGACCTTGATCATGCGACCTAAGACTTGTCAGTGATACTTAATTACCCCTACACTGTATCAGACCTTCATTTTTGAGAGCGATCGCACTGGCGCTCCTACCGCGCTCCTAAAAAAAATAAGGAGAGCAAAAAATCACGCTCCTAAGAAAAAAAAATTGCTAAAATTTCATATTTTACACCTTTAAATCCATGAAATGGCCATCTATTTTCCATAATTCCTTGAAATTATTTTGATTTAGTTGAAAACTATCAGTAAAATGAAGAATATTCACCTCTTTCCTGACTCTGATGTGAATTTGAACTCGGTAATAACTGTAGTCCCATATGTAGATTTTCATGGCAACACAATTGAAGTCTACATGTGGGACTACAATATTTATCGAGAGTAAGTTCAAATCAGAGTCGGGAAAGAGGTGAATATTCTACATTTTTCTGACAGTTTTCAACTAATTCAAAATAATTTCAAGGAATTATGGAAAATAGATGGCCATTTCATGGATTTAAAGGTGTAATTTTTTTTTTTTTTTTTTTTTTTTGGCAGGAGCGTATTTTGTAAACGTTGTGACCCAGGCCTAGTTTCACCACAGATTAATTAATAGCTACACAGCTATTACGATGTTACAAAAAATCAACAATTTATCTAGTGTTGTTATCTAGAAAAAAAATCCTGGTCCGAAACCGTCCCGGCAACTTCAAAATTTCCTTATCTCCTTATCGGGATCCCGGCTCGTCCCGAATCCCGAAACGTATCTCCACGCACAAATGCAATCCAAAACTGTGTACCTACATTTCCAGCCTTAAATACAACACTGCGCACTGGCGGTGCACCAGACAGTCAAAGTGTGCATGCCACCACCGCAAATTGGAAACATTCACTCAAAACGTGGGGAAAATAATGATGAGACAGTCAAAGCGTGCCACCACCGCAAACTGTAAACATTGATGACCACTGACATGACCCGAATTATGTTTGAGTCGATCCAGCTGCTGATCTGACAGTCCAATAACACACGTGTCGGTGCCACTGATCTGTGGTCGGTGCGCACGTGGTTGACAGTTATATAAGCAAATTGCGTAATGTCTTGTCAGTGCGCCTGTGGCCCTAGCTAGCCCGGAATATGGATTAACTTTCAGTTTCACTCTCTCTCTCCCTCTCTCGTAACTCTGCCCTGTTATGTCATCTCCTTGATGTTAATATCCTCTCTCTTGATTGATATGTTCTTATCTCACTTTTATTTTTATGACATGGGGATCCAGAGGACACACGTTTCTTTCTCATCATTTTGTTGAATTACTAATACCATATATTCATAACAATTTGATACTTCATTTTTATATCTAGGCAGTCTTTCACTTTTGTATTCTTTTCTTTCTTTCCTATTTTCCTTATTCTTACATTTAATTTTGTTTATGGATGCAAAATCGGTTTAAAGGTGTGATTATGCTTAGTTTATGCAGAAAACGTCTGTCTCTTCATTATTTACTTATATTTTATCTGTGTAATACGGTGAACATGCATGAATGAATAAATAAATGAATAAATAATCTGCATTTTTTATGTTTAACTTTATATGATTCGAAAAAACAAGAAGTTGCCCGATCGTCTAAAAAATGGCTGTCGATGACAGATGGTCCCCAGTCGTGAACGACCAAGCACTTCCCGTAATCTAGTGCTGTAGCTCGGAGCCTTCAACTCGGCCCGAAATCGGCTCGGAAATCTTATAAGAATCAAAGTCCGTCTCGGTTCGGTTCGGTAACCCGGACCAGTTTAATTTGATGTGCGTTGTGCAAAAAATGTAATGTTTTGACCTTTTTGACAGTAACTACTGTGGCTGACATCACCCCTCTGACCTTGTCCTCAAAAGAAAACACAACCCCGAAAATATACGCCACTTGATAATTAATCTATCATCAAACTCTCTACTATACTGTCAACACCGTATTCGACTTTTTTCCTCATCCGCTGCGCACCTGCGCTCCCGCCCTGGCCCTCGCTATGATAGTCCAACCATCTCCGTTCATCAGCCATTGGCCAGTAGAAATACGACCACTCCCATCCGTGATCGCACCAACACACCCAGTAACGGTTAACTTTAGTCTTTGCGAGCTGTGATTGGTTCATTCATCTGTCAATTACAGGAGTCACTCTCTGGCCGTAAGCACATGGTCTTGAATGAAAGGCCAACATGCTTGGAATGTGTGAAAGCCGAAACCACATTGTTTATAATACCAGGCTGTCGAAATTATTCTTCGCGGTGACCTAATTCCAGATACTCTCCAGACATTGTTTTTGTCAATAAATTATAAACAAGGGCGATGGAAATTCCAGTGGAATGAAGCCAAAGTTGATTAGAAATGGGTTTTGGCTTTTGGGGTACTTCAATACTTTATTAATAGCTATTATTGATCAGAAAATTGGAAAGGGGATTTTTCATCATGAATTAAGTCAATGAACTAAACCAATCACAAAATGATTGAAATATAGTTTGAAAAAAAAATAAGACGAGGAAGAGCATCCCATTAATGTTCAACATGTATTCCTATTTCTTTTGTATAGGTAATATTTATTTGTTCATTTTGTTGCAATATTCTCCACGATATCAAAATAAAATGAGATGGAATAACATTCATATCTTTTGAAATCTTGCCTGGTCTTTTTCTTCAGTTTCTTTCAAAACATTCTTGTACAAATTTTAAAACTTTGCATGAATATTTTTCTTCCCTCCTCTTACCCTCACATCTCGCTCTCTCTCTCTCTCTCTCTCACACATTCTTGATTTCAATATCCATTGCTTTCTTCACTCCGTCACACTTTAAATAAACAGAAGTCGTAAATGTACCATCGTAACACAGGGGAGGGGGGTGGGGAATTTAGTTACTTCCGGGCACAACATCGAAACCAAAAAAGTCGATAGTGAATGAGAATGTTTATTTTGATGAAAGAGACATCTGTGGGAAGATTGGATCATTGAACAAAGGGAAAGAGACCTCACTTGTTTTTAAAAAGGAGCTATTTGATGTCCTTGCTTTGTATGCCTTTTTACAATTAGCCTCAGTCAGGATTCTTCCCATCCCCTCTATATTAGAACCTGTCATTCTCAGACTCAGAATTATACCAAGTTCACTCTCTCCCTTTTTTTTCATTCATTCGAAGCTATCCCTATAGCAATTTTAACCACCTCTTTCAATTTCAAAATCGCACACCAACTTGTAATACGTCCCACGCATACACACAAACGTACTCAGGGCACTTCATTAAACTCATATTCTGAAAACTCGTCTATTATATTGATTTTTTCTTCTGAATTTGCATCTTAATAGCATGCCACAAATGATTAATAACGAAAGGTAAAAAAAATCAACGAAAAAAAAATTACAAATGTAAACAAATTGTGTTGTTTGTTGCGTAATAATTGTGAAATAAACTGTTATACACTTTATAAGCCTTAATATTGGCCCCCTACGAAAAACAGCATGTGCAGATAGGGTGTTCCATCCCACAAGTGGTAAATGAATAAATAAATAAATAGATAAATACAAAAATAGATAAAAATTGGCAATCATCACAACACTAACCAGAACTCGTCCAGTCCGCTCCCCTCCCCCTTAAAAAACACACTCACAAGGGGGGGGGCGAACAGATTAGTATATTTCACCCTTGCACAAAAAAGTCATTTGTTTGTCATCACAATCATCTCGAAGGAAACATAATTCTCATTCGGACTTCTTTATGGCCACCTCTGATGACAGTTACATGTAGCTCACAAACCAAGAAGATTAATGTCAACATGACAACCGGGCCCTCGATCATGCAAGTGAACCATTCCTGACCAGGTGATCAATCACATGATTCCATACACACGCATTCAACATGCACTGTGCACTACTAGTAATGGACACACACATTTTACAGTGCAGCCGCACAGCCACATGTACACAGAATAGACGCAGGGCGGGCTGCGCAGGGGGACGTGGCTTGCAAAGATTGATTTTCGCTGGATTATCTCTGGCTGAGAAAACACAGCTACATAGAAGTACAAGGGCCAATCGTCATGCATGGACAGACCGGACGATCTATTTAAAGTTATGAATGAGCGGTAAGGCTTGGCTTGCGTCTGCCTCTAACTTTGAAAGGCGTTGCAGGTGAATAGATGGCTTTTTAGTTTAATCGCGATGACGGAAACAAGTTGTATAGCATTCGGGTTAATTTTCCGGGTTGAGAGAGCTTGGCAATGAAGCCCGGTTCGTATTTTCCGAACCGAACCAGCTCAACCCGGCGGGATTCAGTTCGGAAGGTGATCCGAGCTACAGCACTACCGTAATCCCCCCCTTCTCTCTCTCTCTCCCGGCTCTAACCAGCTGAAACATGGTGTGCATTCGTCTAGTTGTTATTTGCAAACCTTTTCGCAAAAAATACCCCAACAAATACAATCATCGCAAAATTAATGTCGACTTTTTTTAAATGAATAAATTTGCAAATACTCATAGATCATCATTGTCAATTGTTAGTAAATTATTTCATGATAAATTCACTAGTCCATACATATCGTAGCAGATTCAACTCGAAAGTATGGGGTAAATGAATGACTCGGTAAAACGAACTGAGGCGAAAGAGGTTTGCACATGAGACTATACAGTAGACGATTGTTGTCTGCGTAGATCTCTCGGAGCCGTGTGCAAAGCTAGATTGCGTGCATGCTCATGCGATCGACAGGTAGCTATGTAATTGCGTAATATTTCGAGGTGCATGTGCACACAGCCAGTTGAAACTAAATTGTTCTCTCGTATTTCGTAAGTACAATTACTAATTAGGGAAATATTACAACATGAATTTGGCCATTATTGATTTTATTTTCCTGCCGGGATACAGTCTAAGTTGATTGATCCCGGAACCGTCTCGGAGCCTCAGACCGCCGGGAATTCATCCCAATCCCGGACCGACTGACAACACTAAATTTATCATACATGCATTGTATTGAATTGATTTGAGCTCCTCAAGGAGAGCGATTCAGTATATCAACATTCTATTAACTATATCTGCAAACTTTATAAGTTATGACAGCAATCTAATCACTACCTCCAAAATGGCCAAAGTTAAATGACATTAAATGACCTTTGACTTTGTTTACTCTTATGTCTAAGTCTTATGAACTAGATCCATACACTTTCAAAGTTATGAAGGTCATTCAACAAATACCCCTAACATGGCCAAAGTCCACTGACCTTGGTCATGTGACCTGAAACTCGCACAGGATGTTCAGTGATACTTACTCTTGTCAAAGTTTTATGAACTAGACCAATACACTTACAGAGATACGATGGTAATTCCACAAATATCCCCAACATGGCAAAAGTTTATTGACCTTAAATGACCTTTGACCTAAATCATGTGACCTGAAACTCGCACAGGATGTTCAGTGATACTTGATTACTCTTATGTCGAAATTTCATGAATCAGATCCATAAACTTTCAAATATATGATGGTAATTCAACGGATACCCCCAACATGGCCAAAATTCATTGACCTTTGACCTTGGTCATGTGACCTGAAACTCGCACAGGATGTTCAGTGATACTTGATTATTCTTATGTCCAAGTTTCATGAAATAGATCCATATATTTTTTTAAGTTATGATGACATTTCAAAAACTTAACCAACTTGGCCAAAGTTCATTGACCTTAAGTGACCTTTTACCTTGATCATGTGACCTGAACTTGCACAGGATGTTCAGTGATACTTGATTAATCGTATGTCCAAGTTTCATCAATCAGATCCATAAATTCTCCAAGTTATGATGGTAATTCAATAGATACCCCCAACTTGGCTAAAGTTCATTGACCCTAAATGACCTTAGACCTTGGTCATGTGACCTGAAACTCAGGCAGGATGTTCAGTAATACTTGATTAACCTTATTGCCAAGTTTCATGAACTAGGTCCATATACTTTTTAAGTTATACTGTCATTTCAAAAACTTAACGTTGCCGCCACCGTCGGAAAAGTTACACCTAGTGTCTCACTCGTCTCACTGTTTCGCAGGTGAGACAATAATATATAAAATTTATCAAGCGATTTATAGGGACGCTTAAAAGTGCTAAGAAATAAGAAGAAACAAAAATTTAAGTACAAGATATAAGTTTCTTATTAGTTTCATTCCCCTCCTTAAAAATTGGCATCCTTTTTAAAATAAAATGAAGTAGCCTTATATTTATAATATAAAAATCAAACAATGTGTTGAGCTTACGTATAGTGCAAAAAATGATTTACTCACTATAGTTTTGTCTTGAGTCGGACATATCTCTGAGCAAAGGCTTGTTTGTTGGAGAGAACATTGATAGCATCAAGAGTGTCATTGTCTAATCTCTCCTTCAATAAGCCGCTATCCAAGAATGCCTGCATGGAGAATATAGGACAAGGATAATAAAAATGTATTAAGCAATCACCTTTATTAACAGGATCAAACCTCCCAAGATTGTCTATAATTTCTATTTCAATCTACAAATCCACTGGGATTAGTACATGTTACCCCGGGCAAAAAAAAGAAAAGAAGTTGCACTTGAGTAGTTGGTGATTAAGCATTGGAGCTCCTTAAAGATATCTTTTGGGCTAATCCTTCTGGTCAAAATTCCACTTTCGGATATAATATGATAACATTAGATTTACCAGTCAATGTCAAAATGACCCCCCTCTATCTAGTGTTTGTTACATATATTTTTTATGTATCTTAATTGTAGCTTATGAGTGGAAATTTGAGTTATTTCTTTCATCTTCCCTAGATACGAAAACAGTGTAAACTGTTTCATAAAACCTTATCCAAAAGTCACACAGAATTTACTCTGTTTTAAAACTTGGGGGCAAACTGATGACTCTTCCAAATATATATCTTTTAAGTTCAATTTCTTTGTCACCTGTGCATAATAATGGGAGATCCAGGGTGCTTAAACAGGCTTGCTGAATAAGTGATGTTCCTCATCGTAATTTGCTATGCCTCCCTTAACATAACTCTTTCCTTCATTCATTCTCTCTATACAATAATCAATTTACTTACTGTACAAGCTGTCAGAAGAGAGATTAAATTTTCCTTGCATATGCCATCCTCTGTTGAAGTGGTTTCAATATCTGGAAAATCAAATCAATATTGAAAAGAAATATATTAACTAGCACATCAATGATGTGGAGCTCATCCGGCATCTCGCAACACAATTTAACACAATTTTAATTTCAGCCCAGTTGACACTGTAGTGAATTATATTGGTGACATAAATTGAGGATATAGAATTGAAATTGATGAAGAAATGACATAGAAGCATTTTTTGTGATCTATGAATAAATTTCATATGAATTAAGTATTAATTATTATCTAGTCAAAGCTTATTAACTCTGTGTAGAACCTTGGTGAACCATATGTAGCTCTCAGATGGAACAAAAATAACCTAAATCAATCAACAAATAAGTAAGCAATTTTTGTGAGTTTTGAAAATATATGAATAGCAGATTCAATGAGTTTCAAAATTCTATGTTTAAATTTTGTATCACCACCTCGAGCTATCATATAAAGCAAACAAAACTGAAATTGATCAACAAATGAAGAAAAAACATTTTTTGTGATTTATGAATAACTTTTTCATAAATTAGAATAAATAATTTTCCAGACAAAATTTCAAAATTTTGTGTACAAGTTTGGTGAACCGCATAGAGCTCTACCAGATGGAAGAAAAAAATCAAAATCTGTCCACAAATAAAGAAGAGGAATTTTCTGTGATTTATGAATACATTTCGCATAAATTAGCATAAATAATTTTCTACTGAAAATTTTCAAAATTCTGTGTAGAAGTTTGGTGGGCCTCATGAAGTTCTACCGGATGGAAGAAAAAATATCAAAATCTGTCAACAAATAAAGAAGAGGCATTTTCTGTGATTTCTGAATAAATTTCGCCTAAATTAGCATACATGTAAGTAATTTTCTACTGAAAATTTCAAAAATCTGTGTAGAAGTTTGGTGAACCTCATAAAGTTCTACAAGATGGAAGAAGAAAAAAAGTAAAAATCAGTCAACAATTGAAGAAAAAGCATTTTATGTGAAATTTTAAAAATATGAATAAATTAATTTCAAATAAATTAGCATAAAAATTGTTCTAGTCAAAATTTCAAAATTCTGTGTACAAGATTGGTGAACCTCATGAAGCTCTACCAGATGGAAGAAAAAAATTAAAATCGGTCAACAAATAAAGGAGAAGAAGCATTTTATGTGAATTTTTAAAAATATGCATAAATTACAAAATCTAGCATAAAAATTGTTCTGGTCAAAATTTGTGACTCGGCATACCGAAATGAGAGACAAGTCGGAATTTTTCAAATCCAACTTTTTTAGTGATTATTATTCCCCGTTTCTTTACCTTTAATTTGATATATCACTCGACCCTTAGGAGTAAATATTAGTGGAGATATTAGCTTTAGAATGGAGGAAGAATTGGGCTCTTGAAAATAAAAATCATGAGAAAAACGCCTTCGAAGTTTGACTTCCGTTTTGACCCTGCTCCATGAAAAAAATATATTTTGCCACCGCCGAGCTAACCGAAAGGCCCTAGTAACCGCGTGCCAAAAAAGGCGAAACGATTAACCAATGAGGAGGCTGCATTGAGAACAATAGTCAACTTGCTAGTCACGCGCGACTGCAAGACGAAACAACGTTCCACGTCAATCAATTATCGTCTACGTACACATCATTGGTTAAACCGGGGTTTTATAATGATCTTCGTGAAAGAAAAAAAGAATGCCATGATCTCCCTTATTAATGAAATAAAAGGCGGGGTTAAAAAGTTGGACCTAAAACCATGGAGGAGGGATTGTGCCATCGGCTTGTTTGAATGTCGATGGCGTTTACTCTTACCCGGACTCGTGACATGTAGTCTATCAAGCGTGTCATTATGACCTGAACTCTCCATGTATAGCCAGACACAGCTCGGCCATGGCACCTCCAACATGAATGCTGATTCGGATCAAATCAAGCTCAACCAATATTTTATTCTAACACAGTAACAGATAAAGAATGAGACCATGCAAAAGCCTTTGTAAGATTGAATGATTTATTTTGGAGGAGAGAGACCCCCTAAAAGAGAGAGAGAAAAAAAAATAATAAATAGATTTAAACAAAATAATAAAATCACCAAGTCTCATTGTAAACCTTAAAACTAGCCGCCATTTTAAATCTGATTGCAAGTATGATTCAAACATTAAAACAAGACAACCCGGTTGTGTTTATAGTTCTCTGTTTTCTTTGTCCGTTTTGTTAATTTTCCAATCGAACTTTTGACTCATTCCATTCTACCTCAGCTTGATTTCCCGCCGTTAATTGTTTGCTATTTTGTGCATCTTTGTCATTTATTTCCCTTTCTGACTAATCACGCTAGCATAATGGAATGATTTGTTCTTTCCTTCCTTTCCCGCTTTGTATGTTTTTCTTACTTTTTCATAGGCGGATCCAGCTTTTGGCGAAGGGGGGGGGGGGCGTAATGCCGAGCGGCATACATATTTTTGTACTTCACCGGCGCCATAAAAGTACAAATTGAAAAAGGGGTAAAGTCTGACCCTGTCAAAATGTTCTTTTCTTTCCTTCATTTTTTTAAGCGGCGCCTTTTCGTTCTTTTATTTTTTCAAATATTAGCCCCCCCCCCTCCCTGGATCCTCCATTGTTTTTTTTTTACTTTTCCGTTTCCATTTCTCCTTTCCCCTATCCTCGCTTTCTTTCCCTTTCCTCTTTTTGCTCCCTTTCTTAATTCCGCCCCCACCGTTTTTAATTATATTATGGCGATGAAATCAGCAAGGGCAGCCTGCCCCCCTGCCTGTTACACCACTGATATTATTTTACAAGAAGAAAATTGAAATTTTAGAGAAAGGACAACAGAATCAATAAAAGCTGTGTCATATTTTTTTCTCATGTTATCACTGTATAATACCGATCCCCTTGCTCTTGTCTTTGTTTTCGCTAATTCCTTCCTATCCCTCTCTCCCTTGTTTTCTGCTCTTTCTGCTCTGTTTTTGCCTATTCCTTCCCATCCCCCCTGTTTTCGCTTTTTCCTTCCCATCCCTCTCTTCCTCCCGTTTTCGCTAATTCCTATCATCCCTCTCTCTTTCTGCCCTGTTTTTGCTTATTCCTTCCCCCCCCCCTGTTTTCGCTTATTCCTTCCCATCCCTCTCTTCCTCCCCTGTTTTCGCTAATTCCTATCATCCCTCTCTCTTTCTGCCCTGTTTTTGCTTATTCCTTCCCATCCCTCTCTTCCTCCCCTGTTTTCGCTAATTCCTATCATCCCTCTCTCTTTCTGCCGTTTTTGCTTATTCCTTCCCACCCCCCCCCCCCCCCTGTTTTCGCTTATTCCTTCCCATCCCTCTCTTCCTCCCCTGTTTTCGCTAATTCCTATCATCCCTCTCTCTTTCTGCCCTGTTTTTGCTTATTCATTCCCATTCCTCGCTCCTTTTCGCTAATTCCAATTACTCTCCACCCCCTTTTTCGCTTAATCTTTCCCATCATTCTCCACCCCCGTTTTTCGCTTATTCCTTCCCACCCCTCCCCTGTTTTGGCTAATTCCTTTCCACCCCTCTTTCTCCCTTGTTTTCAGTCCCTTCTAAAAAAATAAACTTAAGTAAAGAAGAATAAGTGCAATGGCAAAGTTCACTCAACACTCCCAGAATGACAAAGTCTTATAGACATTTGTATCAGTATTCTTCTTTAATAAAATTCACAATGCTAGAAAACAAAAAAAATAGTCATAAATCAATGACAAACATAGGAGGCAATATCAAGGCATGTAATGGCAGGACATCTGCACCAGAATAAATAGTAATCAGAAATAATAATAATTATTTATTATTGATTAATTGAGTTGATGATCGACACTTAGCACGTTTTGAAATAACAAAAGCCCGGACGTAGCGCGCGAGTAACAAAATCCAGACAACAGTCGATCCGACGGCCGGCCGCCCAGCGCCGGCGCGGTCTGTTTATACTGTAAAGGTGATTACGGTACCAACCAATAATTGTACTTTCGTATTCACAATTGATCGTTAGCCTTTGTGTTACGGGGTTCTGGCAGCCCAAACTACGGGTTGTGAGCTTGGGTTAATAATGATAATTACTTCTTGTTAAGAGCTTTTTCCAAAGTTACAAAGCGCTGATCTCCTTTGATCCTTCTACAGAAACAATTCACAGTTCTTGTGCTTGGCTTTCATTTCGCCATTACTAACCGTCAAACCGGCGAAATCTTAGTTAGCCTATAAACTCTTGGATAAAATAAGATAATTAAAAGGCACACATTAAAATCTCTTTAAAGCACGGGCGGGAATGAAAGGAGAAGGGGGATCCTTTGTTTTTATTTCTCTGCCACAGCCCGTTCTATTGCTTTTGATTTTATGTAGATTAAAAATTATAATCAAAAGCCCTTTGAAGCACTTTACTTCAGGGGCGTTGGAGCGAATTTGAAGGGGGGGGGGGGGCACTAGGAAAAATGGTACCTTCTCGTTAAAAGGGCACTAAATCTTTTTTTAAAAAAAGAAAGGCATCTAAAGTAGTGTGGTGAGCTAATTTTTTTTTTGAATTGGCTGTAGTATCGACGCTGCGAGCGAGCAAATATCAACTTTTTTTCTAACGAAAATCCAATTTGTGTTAGATTTTTACATAGGCCTATTCAGAATAATGTCATATCTCTCTTTCCTTCTCTTATTCTTTCTTTTTTTTTGGGGGGGGGAGAATCCCCCATCTGTACTCATCTACCCACTCACCTGACTCATGAAACTTATTAATGCACGTATGATTATTTTTTCCCTCAGAATATTGCTTTATTTCTTGTTTAAAAGGGGCACTCGTTATACACCGTGACAAAACTTGTCCTTCCCAGGTGAAAGAGGCACAGCGTGTTGGTAAGGGGCACTTTATTTGGGTAAAAGGGGCACTGATAAGAGAAAGGTCACCTATATCAGAAAGCAAAGGGGTCCCTTTAACGGAATAAAAACGGGCCCTTCTCGGGTGTGAAATGGGCTGCACGTACAGAACGCGTTTGTGATGGCATTTGGGGGTAGAAATTGGCATACGAAATTGCTTACACACACAAAAGAGAAGATCAAACTGGGAAAGAACGATAAACCGAAATATGAAGAGGATAAAACAAAGATAAGAACAAGAAGAAAAAGGGCGTGGAGGAAAAGACGATGGATGTGGCAAGGAAGAATAAAGAACGGCTGTGATATAAAAAAAAATAGAAGATCGAACAGGGAGAAGAAGGATATAGAACAACAAAAAGAAGGGGAAAAGAAGAGGAATAAGACGTTCGGATAAGCAAGAAAGAGAAAGAAGGAAAGGGGAAGAAATGAGGTAAAGAGGAAGAAAATAGAAATGGAGGGGGAGGAATAAGATCGTGGGGATGAGCAGGTGAGAGGGAGAACGAAAACAGAAATAATATAAATTATTAAGGAGGAACGAAGATAAAAGGAAGAGGAATGAGGCGGTGGGTGAGGGAGGGAGAAAAGACGGAAGGAAAGAAGAAAGAAAAACAGGCAAAAAGAGAGAAGAACGAAAAACAGATGTGAATAGAAATGAAAAAGAAGAAAAGGTGAAATTAGGGGGGAAAGGTGGAGGGTGAAGAAAGGGCAGAGAGAAGAAAAAAAAGAGGAGAAAATAATCGACATAGAAAAAAAAGAGATCGAAAGGGGAAAAGAACGGAAAACAGAAGAGGAATTAACGAATAAGATTAAAGAAGAGAAAGGGGTTGAGGAAGAATAAGGGGGGAGATTTAGAAAGAAGAGACCGACTGATCTGAAAGAAAATTGCGAACGAAAAGGGGGAGCAGTAGAAAGGAAAAAATAAAACACAAGAAAGACGAAAGAAGAAGGTAAGAGAATAACAGAGAGGGAAAGAGAGAATAGATCTGGGCAAAGTCGAATGGGACAACATGACAATGACTTTTAGGAAATGATAATTTCAATAGGTGTATTTTAAATGACTAATATTTTCAATCAATATCGTAAGACCCGTATACCATTATCCAAAAATTAAAAATGCAGGCCTACTGCATGGTCCCATATTTCATTGGTCAAAGTCAGGGGCGGATCCAGGATTTTCCAAAAAAGGATTTCAACCATTAATTTTAGATACTTCGTACCCGCCAAAAAACTGACAAGCAAAAAAAAGAATAGAAGTCTTCGATTTCAAAAAGGGGTACATCCCGGGGTACATCTCGGCTTCAATGGCATTTTTACATTACAAATTTTGTTTTTTTTTCTTCTCGGGGGGGGGGGGGGACGTGCCATCCCCTGGATCCGTACCTCAGTTGTCGAAGTTCTGACATTTATTTCTTTCTCTATCGTTCATTCAAACATGATAAAAAAAATTGAAGGCAAAAATAGTTGGAAATAATAAAGCTCACAAAGCTTTCATGATGAACTTATTTTCTTTTGTTAATGATATACTGCAGATCAATTAACCCACATTCGCGAACATACAACACTTTTATGTATTTTAAGCCCTTTATTTTGAAATTAGAGTTTTCTCATCGAAACATCCCGATCACTTGCAAATAATAAAGAGAATCTTCAACATGTCCATGTTATGTTTTATGAAATTAATCCTCGCAACAAACCGCGTTATATAAACACTTTGCGTTTACGCATGACCTTTTTCGCGAGACAAGCTAGCTATACACTCTAAATCAGGTAGGCCTATCAATCTATCGCTAACGCCCCCGCCTAGTACCAACTACCATTATTACAAAAAATAGCCCTTTAGAAGTTGAATCCCGTTTGTTAACTTTCAGAAGCCCCCTTTTCAATTTCAGAATACCTATTGAAAGCGATGCTTTTGATCTTTCTTTTGAGGCTCACTGAACCGATCGAGCGAACGGTCGGCGGACGCCGCCAGCTGTACTTGAGTTTAAATGAATAGCCAATCAACAATGGCGTTATGTTGCTAGGGGCGGAGCTTAGTATGAAGCGAAATTCGATGAAATCGAGCGTGCCAAGTATAAAAAAAATTCGAACTGACCGAAAAAAAACACTCGCAGAAAAACTGTTTTTTATCACTTTCCCGTCATCAAATTCACTCATTTTTTTCACACAGTAATTATGAAACATGGACAAATCTAAAAATGAAAAAAAAAAAAATCTTCAAAATTTTGACTTTTTTATTAGTTTGTCGAAATTCTAGGAATTTTCATTTGCGACTTCTCTCTCATTTCGGTATGCCGAGTCACATTTCAAAATTCTGTGTAGAAGATGGTGAACCTCATGAAGCTCTACCAGATGGAACCAAAAAATTCAAAATCGGTCAACAAATAAAGAAGAAGCATTTTATGTGAATTTTTAAAAATATGCATAAATTTCGCCTAAATTAGCATAAGTAATTTTCTACTGAAAATTTCAAAAATCTGTGTAGAAGTTTGGTGAACCTCATAAAGTTCTACAAGATGGAAGAAGAAAAAAAGTAAAAATCGGTCAACAATTGAAGAAGAAAAAGCATTTTATGTGAAATTTTAAAAATATGAATAAATTAATTTCAAATAAATTAGCATAAAAATTGTTCTAGTCAAAATTTCAAAATTCTGTGTACAAGATTGGTGAACCTCATGAAGCTCTACCAGATGGAAAAAAAAATTAAAATCGGTCAACAAATAAAGGAGAAGCATTTTATGTGAATTTTTAAAAATATGCATAAATTACAAAATGTAGCATAAAAATTGTTCTGGTCAAAATTTCAAAATTCTGTGTAGAAGATGGTGAACCTCATGAAGCTCTACCAGATGGAACCAAAAAATTCAAAATCGGTCAACAAATAAAGAAGAAGAAGCATTTTATGTGAATTTTAAAAAATATGCATAAATTTCGCCTAAATTAGCATAAGAAATTTTCTACTGAAAATTTCAAAAATCTGTGTAGAAGTTTGGTGAACCTCATAAAGTTCTACAAGATGGAAGAAGAAAAAAAGTAAAAATCGGTCAACAATTGAAGAAGAAAAAGCATTTTATGTGAAATTTTAAAAATATGAATAAATTAATTTCAAATAAATTAGCATAAAAATTGTTCTAGTCAAAATTTCAAAATTCTGTGTACAAGATTGGTGAACCTCATGAAGCTCTACCAGATGGAAAAAAAAAAAAAATCGGTCAACAAATAAAGGAGAAGCATTTTATGTGAATTTTTAAAAATATGCATAAATTACAAAATGTAGCATAAAAATTGTTCTGGTCAAAATTTCAAAATTCTGTGTAGAAGATGGTGAACCTCATGAAGCTCTACCAGATGGAACCAAAAAATTCAAAATCGGTCAACAAATAAAGAAGAAGCATTTTATGTGAATTTTTAAAAATATGCATAAATTTCACATAAATTAGCATAAAAATTGTTCTGGTCAAAATTTCAAAATTCTGTGTAGAAGTTGGTGAACCTCATGAAGCTCTACCAGATGGAAGCAAAAAATCAAAATCGGTCAACAAATAAAGAAGAAGTAGCATTTTTTGTTAATTTTGAAAAATGCGCATAAATTAGCATAGAATGAATTTCAAAATTCTGTGTAGAAGTTTTGAATGCCCCACCTAGTGCTATCATATAAAGCAAACAGAATTGAAATGGTGAAGTAGTAGCATTTTGAAATTGTGGACGGAAGACAGACGACGGACGCCACGGCATAAGCTCATCTTGCCCTTCAAGCCGGATGAGCTAAAAAGTGGAAGCTATTGCAGGGTTTCAAACTGATGACTACATTTTGGTTGGAATTTTTTTCTCACAGTTTCAATCTTTTTTTTAATTTGTACTATGCTACTCAGTGTACACAAAATGTTATTTGGTCAGGGGTGTAAGAGCAATATTGGAAAAAATCTAGATGAAATAAAAGGAGTGCGCGAAGCGCACAACACGAGCGCTAGGTTGTGGAAGCACTGTGGTGTAGCGGTTCTGACTCTCGCCTTGTAATCAGAGGGTCGTGTGTTCGAATCCCACCATGGCCTAGCCTTCTATGGCAAGGCGTCAATCCACACTTTGCCACTCTCACCCGGGTGCTAATTGGGTACCAGTAGGAAACAACCAACCACGTGGTTGGTTTAGCGAGTGTGCGCCTAACAGGCTGCTTGAAATGCTATGAATCCAGTGACCGGGTAATAATAATTGTGAAGCGCTTTGAGCAGTTGTAGATTGATAAAGCGCTATATAAATGCCAATTATTATTATCACAAGGCTCCACACTAACCCATTTTTTCTACTGGTCCAACCTATTCATGTCGGACCAGTAGATACCCAGTTTTTCAGATTTTTACTGGTCCGAACCTAAAATCTACTGGTCCCCAAAATAAAGAAAACATTAAAAAAAGGCGCAAGTTTATTTGTCTAGCCTTCCGTTCCCCCCCCCCCCCCGCAATGAAATGAAGGAATGAAGGACAAAAAGAAAGCAAGACAGAAACGAAGAAGGAAAGAAAGAAAGAAAGAAAGAAAGAAAGAAAGGAAGGATAAGGAAGGAAAAGAAAGAAAGAATAAGAGAAAGGAATGAAGGAAGGAAAGGGAGGAAAAGAAAGAAAGAATAAAAAGGAAGGAAGTAAAAAAAGAAAGGTTAAGAAAGGATAGATGTGAAGGAAGGAAAAAAGAAAGAACTAAAGAAGGAAAGGAAGGAAGGAATAAGAAGGAACAAAAATAAGAAAGAAAGAAAGAAAGAAAGGAAAAAAGGAAAAAAGAAATGAAGGAAAGAAATGAAGCAAGCAATACAGAAAGAAAGAACAAATCCGGAAAGTAGTAAAGGAAAGAAAGAAGAAGCAATAAAACAAGAAAGGGTTTAAGGAGAGATGGAAAGAAGGACAAAGAAAGAGGAAGGAAGGATTGAAAGAAGGAATTAAGGAAGAAATAAAGGAAAGGTAAAATGATAGATAGAAGGAAAGAAATAAATCAAGGAAGGAAGGGAAAGAAGGAAAGACGCAAGCAACATAAAAAAAGAAAAGGCAAAATAATAGATGAAAGGAAGAAAAAAAGAAAGACTGAGAGACAAAGAAGAAATAAAAAAAGGTAAATAAATGATTGGTGGAAGGAAGAAAGAAACAAAGAAAGTAATGAAGAATGAAGGAAAGAAAAGGGTAAAAGGAAGGAAAGAAAGGTAGAAGAGATGAATATAGGATGGATGGACTCAAGAATTAAAGAAAGAAAAATATCAAAAAGAAAGAAAGGAAGGAAGAAAGGAAGAAGGAGAGAAGGAAGAAAGGAAGGAAGGAAGGAAGGAAGGAAGGAAGGAAGGAAGGAAAGAAAGAAAGAAAGAAAGAAAGAAAGAAAGAAAGAAAGAAAGAAAGAAAGAAAGAAAGAAAGAAAGAAAGAAAAAAAGAAATAGAGAAAAAAAAATTTTTAAAGGATAGAAAGAATGAAAGAACGAATTAAAGAAAAAAAAGGGAAAATAAAAAAGACAGTAACCAAAAAAATTAGGGAAGAAACACTTGAAAGATTGAAAAGAAAGAAGGAAAGAAAGATAGGAAGAAAACAGAGGAAGAAAGCTAAAACTATCATCATGAATAATTTATCAATTTCTTTTTGGCTCAATTAAAATAGCTACGAAAGAAAGTCAGAAACCAAGTGTATCAACACACACAGAAATGCATTTGTGGGGCTAACTTGTATTCAGACGATATCACCCGAAACCCGATCTGTTTGAACAAAACAGAAGTGAAAATTTATCCTTTTACTGCTTACATATGACAGAGTTACTCCAATTTTTAGGAAATATGGACATTATAAGAGCCTTTCATGAGTATGAACCGCGAATTTTGACAGTTCTGTGAGAGATTTCTGCCAGAGTTTAGCCAAGCTTCGTTCGCGCAGCCAGTAAAGAATTTACCACGTGAGTTGTGTGGCTGGCTAGCTACATATGTACACTGCACTGTACTGTATCTGCTCTAGTAGCAATTACGTGCGATTCATTCTGTGTGTGAATGACAGAATTTATCGGGGGGAATGGTTTGCAGTGAATTTGACCATTTCTGGAAAAGTTATTGGCCCAACAATGGTTTCTATTACTGGTCATGTCGGACCCTTAAAATCTTGCTATTTTTGGAAAAATTACTGGCCCGACAATGATATTTTTTACTGGTCATGTCGGACCAGTAAATCTTCCTATTTCTGAAAATCTACCGGCCCGACAGCGATTTTTACCGGTCCGGGACCGTCGCTAGTGTCGAGCCCTGATAATCATTATTAAGTCCAAACAGAGCAGGGTCCAAAAAATATTTTTTTCAAACAAGAAAAATAGAGAATAAGAACATGTATCTATTCCATTCCCTACATGTACATGGACAACATTGTACAGTGTATATGTTGTCCTTTATAAGAGATTTCTTTTGCGCAACTAACCTTTAATGTTGAAGACATCCACTAAGATAGATGGCACACCAGGATGGATGTCCTACAAATTCAACACAAACACAGGTAAGTGAGAGATGGACATAGTTAACCCAAAAATTTTGCATGCACATTCTTTACCACATTAACTACAAGCAAGTATAAAAAAGAAATTTTGAAATTATAAATTTAAAAAAAAATTATTTTCATTCTTTTTTTTTGCAGGGGGTACCAAAGTAGATTCATATATCAAGTTCTTATATATTAGCTTTATTCTCACAAACATGAGTAGGTATCTGAGTCCAAGGCCTAATTAAATAAAGTATGAAGCACAAGCAGAATTTTTTTGTATATGCCATGAAATTTAGAGCTGAAAGTTACACAATTTAAACAATACATAGGTGTAATTATGATCATGATTTCTATCTAAATTTCAGAAATTCGTAATATTCTGATATAAAAACGGCTCATTTAATACACATTTTTTTAAATAACTAAACAATTGATGCAAGCCCAAAGGGCAATCTGATTTTGTTACATCACAATCTTTAAACGGACATTTTAAAGAGGTTTTGAAATAAAGAACACTATGTTCTATTAAAACAAAAAAAAGCCAGCACAAGCGCAAGCTGGCTTTTATTTTAATAAAAATGAAACATTCTAAGGCGCGATAGCTCAATTGGTAGAGAGGGGGTTTCGGATTCCAATGACCTGGGTTTGATTCCTACTTGGTGCGGTAGTGCCCTTTGGTTAGGCATTTAAATCCTCATTAAAAGTCCCTCGGAGAGGACCTTAAACCGTCACCCCTCTGGTTGGTCGCTTACAAGCATTCATGCTTTCTTAGCAAATGAGGTTACTGTGAGTTGAAAATTTCGAATTAAAAACGGAGCATTTTTTTAAACATGTTTTAATGGCAGAAAAGAATGCATAGCTCACGAAACAAAAATGTCAGCGTAAAGCGCGAGCTAAAATTGGGAGAGACTAAGAGCTGAAAAATTGATATTCTCTGCAAATTTATTCAATGGATGGGTATTTAACTGAACAATGCGATCGTGAGGGCAAGATAAAAATTTTAGATTTTCTAACTTGACAAGTTAACACAGTTTAAAAAAAAAAAAAAAAAAAAAAAAAAAATGCCAGCACGAAGCCATGTTGAAAATTTATTCAGCATTTTTTTGTAATCCTGAGTAGAGTGCCTATCCAGCAAATCTAAAATAGAATAAAGTTATTCTGAAAACGGTATATTTTCAGCCCCATGTAATAATCCTTTCGGGCACTACACATGACCTTAGACAGCGGAGGGGGCAGAGGTAGTTGCGGCCAGAAATTTTGTATCTCATTTTAAGTACACTGTACATGTATGTACTTTATGTTTATAATGTACAGTACATCAATTTCACATTCAAAATGCCATCCGATAAATTATGCATGTCCCCTTTTGGATAAGATACAATGATATATCTCCCATCTTATCTGAAAATTCTTTAATATTTGTGACATCATATTGATATATATTCAATAGACAAACGCATTTAAATCGAAAACTTAAGTTGTAAAAAAACACTTTGAATTATTGATAGTTTTCACAAATTTTTATTTCGAGTAAAGCACGGTATCATGTTTCATGGTGCCATACATGTATATGTGTGTGAGAAGTTCCAATTTGAAATGCATATTGATTAATAGACTTATAATTTGAAATTCAAAAAAAGAATTATGGTACATCAAAGGTTTTTAAAAATTCTAACATATTCCGTCAAAATATCAAAATGTGTGATTTTCAACATTCTTTCAGATTTTACGCTACAAATGATACTTTCAAGCAAAAGTGCACTTGGCATCCACCCGTACATTATTCCTCAGTATTTCCACCAGACTTTAAGCTGGGATGCAAAGAATTGACAAATTTTGCTATCCAAAGTTTTTTTTGACTACTTCGGATTTACAATTTGGGTTTAAGAAATATTCATCGTACATTTGCAATGTTGGAAACCATTTCATATTATAATTCTTGTAAAAGTAATGTATATGTTGCTGTGCTTGATGCATCTAAGGCTTTTGATAGTGTTAACTATGGTAAATTATTTAGGTTGTTAATGAAAAGAAAAATGTTTCCTCTGATTCTTAGATTTTTAATTAATCATTACACAAATCAGGCACTACAGGTAAAGTGGGGAAGTCAAAAGTCTACTAAGTTTTCTGTAAGTAACGGAGTAAAACAAGGAGGAGTATTATCTCCAACTCTGTTTTCTGTTTATGTGAATGACCTTCTTGTAAAACTTGAAGAAGGAATTGGTTGTAGAATTGGTAATTATTTTGCAGGATGCTTAGAATATGCTGATGATATCACTCTTATGTCACTGACAAAGATATGTTTACAAACCATGATAAAAATATGTGAGAACTTTGCCACAGATTTTGATATTACTTTCAATGGATCTAAAAGTCAATTTCTTGTCTTTACAACTGGTGGCGACAACAATTCAAGGGAATATTCTGTTGTTATTAATGATACTAATGTGTCAAATGTCAATAGTGGGGTTCACCTAGGTCACCATATTTCAACTATTGACAAGAATAGCTTGGTTTCATCAGCTACTGCTAAAGTCTGGAAAAGTTTCAATATTCTCAGATCTGATTTTGGTCATATTAAATCATCAGTGCAGTGTTTATTATTCAAACAATATTGTTGAAGTTTCTATGGAGCATGCTTGTGGCAATTAAGAAGTAAAGCTGTATTGAACATATGCACCTGTTCGAGGAAAATTCTGAGAAACGTTTGGAGAATAAATAATATGGCTGATTGTGATCTGGTAGCTTTACTGTCTGATTGTCAACCTCTTGAGAATGCTTTAAGATATAGATTTCAAAAGTTTAATAACATAACTGTGAAGACTGGTTCGGGATTCATAAGAATGGTTTTGAAATATGCCAAAAAGAACCCTTTTTCAACTTTTTGTGATAATTTAAAGGACAAGTCCATCCCAACAAAAACTTGATTTGAATAAAAAGAGAAAAATTCAACAAGCATACATGTACCACTGAACATTTCATCAAAATCGGATGTAAAATAAGAAAGTTATGGCATATTAAAGTTTCGCTTATTTTCAACAAAATAGTTATATGAACAAGCCAGTTACATGCAAAGGAGAGAGTTGATGACATCACTCACTCACTATTTCTTTTGTATTTTTATTATATGAAATATGAAATATTTTTATTTTCTCGTCATTGTCATGTGAAACGAAGTTTCATTCCTCCCTGAACACGTGGAATTCCATTATTTTAACTTTTTGTGCTTCAGGCAAGGAGGTCCTAATCGAAAAATTCGTAAAAATTGAAATATTGTATAATTCAAACAATAAAAAACAAAAGAAATAGTGAGTGAGTGACATCATCGACTCTCTCATTTGGATGTAACTGGCTCGTTCATATAACTATTTTGTTGAAAATAAGCGAAACTTTGAAATGTCCTAACTTTCTTATTTTACATCCGATTTTGATGAAATTTTCAGCATTGTGCTTGTCTGATTTTTCTCTATTGATTCAAATCAACATTTTTCTGAGGTGGACTTGACCTTTTCAATGAGGTGCAATATTTTCTCAGTGAATGTAATAAGAGTAAGGACTGTGATGTCCGGGCATGTAAAGAACTGGATGTGAATGTTCTGAAAGAACTTATAGCAGTAAGAGATCAGGGGCCGTATTCTGAAAATTGTCTTAAGAGAAATATTCTTGTATCTTTGGAGTTACAATAAAATCCGTATTCCGAAAATTGTCTTAACTTTTCTTGTAACTTTCACTGAGCGCGTATGATGTCAGAAATATGATAATGCGTAAATGTATAATTGGCGCATATTATGTCTGTGCGCAAGATAAAATATCGAGTTACAAGCTATTCCGAAAATTCTCTTACCTTTACGTTCTCTTAACTTCCTTGGAAAATACAATAAATTTTACAAGAGGTGGGGGGATATTGTAACTTATTGTTGCATGCGATATTTGCCAGTCTGCAATAATTATTTCTTGCTGCATCCCGCAAGAACATCATGTTTTACAAAAGGAGACATTCAAAAGACATTATAATGACGGATTGGTAGACTTTTCAGCAATTACAAATTGGTATTCGAGATGATGAATCTTTTCAGAGAAAATATATCTTTGAGAAGAGCCACATGTATTTTTAGCACAGAAGCGCGCAAGCATAAGGGTCGGGGGGCACAAGGAAATTACGCCTCATATCAACAATGCGCTTCATTATTTTTAAGAAGAGATGCTTCTATTGGTTGGCCTAAGCATATAACAAGCTTAATAATTGGTTGATGACAGAATATTGGGCATGTCAGAGATAAAATAGGGAACGTCCTTACAGAGATAAGACAATTTTCAGAATACCAATTTAACCCTATCTAGGCCGGGGGGGGGCCTCGGAGGCCCCCCCTTAACGAATCGTGCGATATTTTCGCCGTGCCAAATTTTTTTACCGCGCCGCTCGCTGACTTTTTACTTTTAAGTCTTGCGCAACTTTTGAGACCAATTTCGCGTCACACGGGTAAGTGGTTCGGAAATTACGCAACATTATGTAAGTGCATGTCAGACAAAAAATTGCTCAAAAACGTGATTTTATGTACAAAGTCAATGCAAATTGTGTTTTCAACCAGAATTCATAAATGTATGATTATTTTTAGTTTTTCTAGTCTAAATGTATTCATTTTATGCTTTTTATGATCACAGAAGAGTCCCCAACAAATTTCATTGAAAAAAACAAAGAAATACATAAGAAATTGCAAAAAAAAATAATACATAAGAAAATGATTTGATATCACAATTTTTTTCATGCACACTTGCTAAAGACACCACAAAGAGTTTCTATACCCAAAATTAGTACATTTGGAGCTTTATTTAGGGAGTTAGAGGAAAAAGTATGATTTCGCATACTGATTACGCATAAATTAGCATAATCACTTAATAGCGATTCGCATGAAATAAATTACCATACAATCTTGTAGATTATGTTCCAGGCAACCCGCGTGCCAATTTTCAGCGCGATCGCGCGGTCGACGGCTGAGATCTTAGGGGGGGCCTGGGAGGCCTCCCCCCCCCCCCCCGGCCATAGGAATTCCCAAAATACCCCGGCCTAGATAGGGTTAAGAGAATTTTAGCGCGCTGTTATCTTGCTGACTTACAAGAAAAGGTAAGAGAAAAGTTAAGACAATTTTCAGAATACCACCCCAGGAATGTATCTGTAACATGTTAACAAGGGAAGAAGTGGGTCAGTTGATTGAATTCCTATGTATTTCTTAGCTTCAATTCAATTTAATCTATCTTCTCTCCCTATATTTATATTAATTGTGATTTATTGTGTACAATTTGTTTTGTTTTGTTCTCTCTCTCTTTTATAGAAGTGCCGCATAAATATGTTACATGTATATTATTTGGCAAATAAAGATTATATATACATATATTAAAAACTTGTTTTAGTTTGTACTTATACATGTATTTATGTACATTATGTACAATATTTTTCAATTTTTCATTCAAAATGCACACATGGTAAAATACATGTACATATTGTCTCCTTTCCGAACATAAAATGAGATATCTTCCATTTTATTTGAAAATTCAATTAATACTTGTGGTATTAAGAGATTTACCATAAATTCGATGGATAAACGAATTTAAATCGATGAATTTAAGTTGTGTAAAATAACTTCAAAATATTGATAGTTTTCACAAACTTTTATTTTGAGGAGATCATGGTTTTATGTTTCACTGTGCCATATAATTTACATGTACATGGATGTGTGTGTAATATTCAAATTTGAAATGTATGTTTATGAGACTTAAAATTTGAAACTCCAAAAAATAAGAAGCGCATATCAAAGATAATCAAAATCTCTTACATATTCCGTCAAAATATCAAAATGCGTGATTTCGACATTCTTTCCGATGTTACGCTAAACATGACACTTTCACGCAAAAGTGCACTTTGCATCCGGCCGCACGCTATACATGTAACTGTGTATATAAGCAAGAATTTTAGCTGAGATGCCAAGCATTAGCAAGCATTAACAAATTTTGCCGTCCAAAGTATAAACAAAAATTGTTTTGGCCAGTCTACTACAAAATATGACCATGAGAATGCTGAAATCCACGAAGAACAAAATGATGAAATCAATCTTTGGTACTCTATACTTACCACAATGGCACTGAGTGTGGACACTGCAAGATCCTGCTTCAAGTTCCCTTTTATTGTCTGATCAATCAAGTCATGAAGACCAGCAACCAAAGCTAAAAGAAACAATGATTTCATAAACAAGCCTTTATTATTATAGCCTATAAAGGTACAGAAAGAAGGAAATACAATGCTCACAATGGCAGTATTAACTTTGAAGGCAGTTAAGAAGAAGAATTTCAAAAGAAAAATACACCTCAGATGACGTTTGACCTAGCCTCTTGTCAAGGCCCTGGCGGCTGCTTCCTCGGGCTAAGCGAGGGATATCATAATTCGTGAAGCGAATTCGGCATCTTGACATCTGAGCCGAATTTCACCGACTTTCTTTTTGTTTTTTATTGTTTTTACCAATATTCTGACCAAAAATTTGTTGGTGAAAATCATCCAATGAGAGCACGGGCTGCTATGACATCATATTGAATTTTCACGAGCTCATCTTGAAATTGCATCAGAGGAAAATGAAGACCCATGGATTCTTGGCAAAGAGTAATGACAAAATATCAAAGAGCATTGAAAATTACTCTAAAATGCTGAAGTTTACCCATCTAAGGATTTGCAAGTTGATGGAATCATAAAATCTGCACTGAATGAATGAGACGTGTTTGTAGATCTACCCACAGGATATGGAAAAAGTGTAATCTTTCATGCAATTCCATTTTGCGTCGATTATCTCCGCAGTGAGGGAATGCTGGAGTCGAGTTGTTCAGTTGGCGCTTCCCCTTGTGGAGCAGGCCGATCTCCCCGGAAGTTTTGGGACAGTGATGGGTCAGTTACGGTTAGTACTACATGTAGTAGTAGTACCACTACTTGCAGCATTCTGATGGTTATATTCCCTTTAGTGACCTGCAATGAAATGAATCCCCTGCAAAATAGTGGACTATTCCGAACCCGGTCAATTTAGTAGGTTATCGTTAAATATTTATGAGCTCATTTACATTCATTCGGAAGATGTGACTCATGAATATATAATTCAGCTACATGTAAGATGTCAAGAGGCCCTGGCTCGCTCGGCAAGCAGCCACCAGGGCCTCGACAAGAGGCTACATGCACCTTTGACCTTGACTTCAAACTTGTCATTCATTTCATATCCTTTGTGATTATATCTAAACCTTCACATAACAGTTCAATAAATTCAAAGAAATACTATAAAAATGACTAACAAAAAAATTCAATTCCTCTCCAAATTATTTGACATGAAATATAAATGAAATCTTATTGCTGATGTTGACCGAAATGCTTCAATTCAGGAAACTTTACCCCCCCCCCCCTTCTTTATAAAGGCATTAAATCAAATTGGGGAGGATTTCAGGGAATTTTTTTTCAAGTTACTGAAGACAATGATTTACTGAAAGATTGTAGGCTGCAAGATTCTGGAATAGCCTTTTTTTTCTTGCTTCAGATCACATTTACATTGGCCTACTGAATGCACAAAGAAATGCATTGAGCCTTATAATCAAAATAGGTTTTATACAGGAATTGTGTCTGTCTGATACAACCCTCCAGCTGGGGCCTGTAACACAAAGCATAGCAATGATCATACAACATTTTTCTACGATTGATTCCATTGACTACAATGTACAATCAATAGTGAAAATCAATGATCGGATTAATCGTAAACCTTTGTGTTATGGGATCCTGGTGAACTTCAAATCATCCCATCTATAGCTTAGTACCAGGCTTGGTCAAAGTGATCTCAAATATGAATATGAAGGAGACCTGTCTACCACATACTCCACCAAGATTGATCACAATAAGGCAAATTCTTTAAAAGTTCCATTAACAATGCCCCCCCCCCCCTCCCGAGGAAGTAAATAGACTGCACTCTGCAGAACTTGGGCAACAAGCTTGTATCCCAGAAAGGTGAAATATTTAAAAGGGCAAACAAAATCCCCAAAAATGCTGCCAACATATTAATCATGGTATAGCATGATCTTCCTTTTCTTAAGACAAGACACTTGATGCTGTTTCTGTGATCAAAGACAGATGTAAAATGAGGCAGTTATGCCATTTTGCATATTTTTAAGCTCTATAAACAAGTGAATAATGCAAATGAGAGAGCCGATGACGACTCAAATTGACTCCCCCCCCCCCCTGCATGTTGGTCTGAAATAGCCCAGTTAAGATAGGGTAAAGGGAAGAATCAAACCTCATTTCACACTATAAGAAAAAAAAACTTCATATTTGAATGCTTGTAAATTGAGTGGGTAAAGTCATCAGTTACATCATTTGCATACTTACTAGGTTAGACCAGGTTGTGCGTATACCGTATCTGTTTTGTGAAATCTGATATTTAAAAATTGGCAGCATTAAGATTATTTCTTTCCCTCTTTTTATTCATGCCGGCTTTAGTTAGGGTGGATTTCCCCTTTGAAAAAATCAAGAAAGTCATATACAATTTAAGACATCACTTACCCTGAACATTTCCTGTAATGATCCCATCATCAGACGCTTCTGATATCCTACTGCGGCAAAATTTTAAGCTAGGAGGGGAAAAAACAGAAGAAATTCGTAGCAATTAAAACAAGTGGAATGCCTCTGGCCGTCTCACCTGCATCACGCGATTCAACATAGCAGCAATGCTGACTTTGAAAACTACATGTACATGTATAACTCACACAAGATGTTCAGTGATACTTGGTTACTCCTATTTCCACGTTTTATGAACTAGACCAATACACTTACAGAGATAGGATGGTAATTCAACAAATACCCCCAATTCGGCAAAAATTCATTGACCTCACATGACCTTTGACCTTGATCATGTGACCTGAAACTTACATAGGATATTCAGTGATACATTATGTCCAAGTTTCAAAAGTCAGATCAATAAACTTGCAAAGTTATGATGGTACAATTCAACAGATACCCCCATTATGGCCAAATTTCATTGACCTTTGACCTTGGTCACGTGACCTAAAATGCGCAGAGGATGTTCAGTGATACTTGATTACTCTTATGTCCAAGTTTTATGAACTAGACCAACATACTTTCAAAGTTATGATGGTAATTCAACAAATACCCCCATTCGGCCAAAGTTTATTGACCCTAAATGACCTTTGACCTTGATCATGTGACCTGAAACTTGCACAGGGTGTTGAGTGATACTTGATTACTATTATGTCCAAGTTCCATGAATCAGATCCAAAAGCTTTCAAAGTTTTGATTGTAATTCAATAGATACCCCCAAATCGGCCAAAGTTCATTGACCCCAAATGACCTTTGACCTAGGTCATGTGACGTGAAACTCATGCAGGATGTTTGGTGATACTTGATCAACCTTATGTCCAAGTTTAATGACCTAGATCCATATATTTCCTAAGTTATGATGACATTTCAAAAACTTAACCTCAGGTTAAGATTTTGATGTTGATTCCCCCAACATGGTCTAAGTTCATTGACCCTAAATGACCTTTGACCTTGGTCATGTGACATGAAACTCTAATAGGATGTTCAGTGATACTTGATTATTCTTATGTCCAAGTTTCATGAAGTAGATCCATATATTTTTTTAAGTTATGATGACATTTCAAAAACTTAACCAACTTGGCCAAAGTTTATTGACCCTAAATGACCTTTGACCTTGATCATGTGACCTGAAACTTGCACAGGGTGTTGAGTGATACTTGATTACTATTATGTCCAAGTTCCATGAATCAGATCCAAAAGCTTTCAAAGTTTTGATTGTAATTCAATAGATACCCCCAAATCGGCCAAAGTTCATTGACCCCAAATGACCTTTGACCTAGGTCATGTGACGTGAAACTCATGCAGGATGTTTGGTGATACTTGATCAACCTTATGTCCAAGTTTAATGACCTAGATCCATATATTTCCTAAGTTATGATGACATTTCAAAAACTTAACCTCAGGTTAAGATTTTGATGTTGATTCCCCCAACATGGTCTAAGTTCATTGACCCTAAATGACCTTTGACCTTGGTCATGTGACATGAAACTCTAATAGGATGTTCAGTGATACTTGATTATTCTTATGTCCAAGTTTCATGAAGTAGATCCATATATTTGTTTAAGTTATGATGACATTTCAAAAACTTAACCAACTTGGCCAATGTTCATTGACCTTAAATGACCTTTTACCTTGATCATGTGACCTGAACTTGCACAGGATGTTCAGTGATACTTGATTAATCTTATTTCCAAGTTCCATGAATCAGATCCAAAAACTTTCAAAGTTTTGATTGTAATTCAATAGATACCCCCAAATCGGCCGAAGTTCATTGACCCCAAATGACCTTTGACCTAGGTCATGTGATGTGAAACTCATGCAGGATGTTTGGTGATACTTGATCAACCTTATGTCCAAGTTTTATGACCTAGATCCATATATTTCCTAAGTTATGATGACATTTCAAAAACTTAACCTCAGGTTAAGATTTTGATGTTGATTCCCCCAACATGGTCTAAGTTCATTGACCCTAAATGACCTTTGACCTTGGTCATGTGACATGAAACTCTAATAGGATGTTCAGTAATACTTGATTAACCTTATGGCCAAGTTTCATGAACTAGGTCCATATACTTTCTAAGTTATGATGTCATTTCAAAAACTTAACCTCAGGTTAAGATTTGATGTTGACGCCACCGCCGTCGGAAAAGCGGCGCCTATAGTCTCACTCTGCTATCTAGGTGAGACAAAAACCTGGGAAGTTAACAGAATCTGCAGCACCCTATCCCCCCATAAAATATACGACCTTAGACCTTACTTCATAATTTGATAAATCAACCCCAAATTTTGTGTTCTTCCTACACCATCAATATGAGAATGGTAAATTCTGACCCAAGGTATATTTTAGAAGTGTTTTTTTCACTGGTTTCTTTCAAAATCTCAGTCGACCAAAATCAGTTTCCATGGTGGTTCACACCATTGCAAAATTACCATAATCAGAAATCTTTATGCAAAGGTTACAAGCATTTTCCCCCATAGGGGTGGGGGGGGCACTCACAAACATGTATATTTGTGGTACAGGGATGTGCTTTGATGGCCCCCTTTTTAGACCTAATTTTCAGTTATCCAGATACTCCGAATGGTAAATTGCCAATTCGTCCACTGCCAGCTCGTCCACTAACCACATGGTCAACCTTCATTTAGTCTAATGCCATTCCGTCCATCAACATTTCATCTAAAACCCATTTGGTCCAATAACCATTTGGTCCAATCATCACTTTGTCTAATCACCAGTTTGTCTATTAACATTTTGTCTAATAACCAGTTGGTCTAATACCCATTTTCTTTACCATTGCCTCCGCAATCACCACAATGTTGTAAAGAAGGTGAATATAAACAATTTGGATAATGGTGCATCTATTTTGGTAGGTCATGTGTCCTCTAAGAGTTTACGATTGCCTGTGCCATCACCACGATGTTGTAGAGAAGGTGAATAGCATCTTTAAACAACTTCAGATTGTAGTGAGCCTATTTCCATAACTAATGCGACCACTAAGAATTTACGATTGCCTCTGCCATCACCACGATATTGCAGAGAAGAAGGTGAATATCCTCAGAAACAACTTCAGATTATAGGGCGTTGATTTCCGGAAGTAATGCGACCTCTACGAGTTTACGATTGCCTCCACCATCACCACGATGTTGTAGAGAAGGCGAATATCCTCATAAACAACTTCAGATTGTAGTGCATCTATTTCTGGAAACTTTTTAATGCGATCTCTATGAGTTTGCGATTACCTCCGCCAAAAAATCACCACGATATTGTAGAGGACTATTGTTGACCGGCGGAAGCGTCGTGCGCTGCATCATCATTACCTTCTTCTTCTTCCTCCGATTATGTCGGAGATCAAAAGAAATCATCATCTTCTTCCTCCCCTTTTGTCAGAGATTAAGAAATTAAAACAAATTCTGTCATCAGCGTAGCTTGCAGCATTTGTCCAAGTGCCGGCCACCCACAAATTTTAATGTATTCTTTTGTTTTTTAATATCTGCCGATCCGATATCCGAACTGATTTCGATTTCAGAAGCATCACTTCCGGACCGAACTCTCATCTCTATTTCTTTAGTTTTTTATTGTACGACAAATCGCGCGGTTTGCATACTGTCGCTATGTGAAAGACAATGAAATCAAGATGGCAACGTAAACACGGTGGCAAGCTTTTCCCGTCTTTTCCTAACATTTTTCTTTTTTTTTAAGAATTCTTGTTTAAAAATGAAATCAATGTCGTAGAAATGTTGAAAATGAAGTTGTATCCCATGTACATGATTTAGGGCTAGATCTTTTAGAAGGAAAGAAGAAATCTCAGGGGCGAAAGTTTCACGATTTTTGGCAGTGTTTGTAGATGAATGGGAAACAATTCCTTGCTCCGTAGAGAGTAAGCATACCGTACGTTAGTAAACGATTTTTACTCTCTAGGAGCCTCCTGGCTTGGCAGAATTGCATAAATTTATTTAAAGCCAAAGGCGATGAAGAAAATTACGATGTTTCAACTTACCCCGCATTCCAACTAACATCAATCTCCCCTACCGGTATATTCTGCTTGATAATCATTGTCATTGATCTGCAGTAGAGGCACACGGCTAGCCAGGAGGCTTCTAGAGAGAAAAAATCCGCCAGGAATTCCTTCCCATTCATTTACACATTCCGCCCAACAAGGCAAACGCCAAGCGTTGTCTCGCCTGCATATTGCAGTCATGAAGAGACTGCATGTCAAAACTATGCTATGAGGCTGTCAGCAGTTTAGGGGGTGAATTGTGGTTCTGACAGATTACATATATGCATTAATGGTACAGGACTACTTTCTCCCTAGAAAATCACATAACACTAAGAATGCTGTTAATACTATGAAGCTATAACATTTAAGAAACTTCGACAGCTTTTCTATTGTACCATTGGCAAATTTGCGTGAATATTATAAATGATGCCAAGAACTATAGCTCATTAAATAAATAACACAGCTTTTAAAGAATAAACAAGTAAAATACAAAATCTGGTTCAGGTATAGAGAGTACTGAGTTCTGAAGTAAAATGTTAGTGTTAAAAAGTATAAAATTATAAAGTTCATGTCATTAGAGGAACAAAGTAGTGTGAAGGTTCACTGACCTTTGACCTTAATCAAATTCAACTCACATTTGAACCTGACGTACATCTTCAAGAGATGGACGTCTGTTACGAGTTTGGCGATCCTACCTCAAAGCTATAGAAAGTTATTGTGTGTACAACACAGCACAGTGTCAGTCATGGAAAGTTCATTGACCTTTGACCTTAATAAAATTCAACTCACATTCAAACTTGACCTGCACCTTCAAGAGATAGACCTCTTGTATGAATTTGGCAATCCTACCTCAACACAGCAGTGTCAGTCATGGAAAGTTCATTGACCTTTGACCTTGATCAAATTCAACTCACATTCGAGCTTGACCTGCACCTGCAAAAGATGGACCTCTTGTATGAATTGGCAATCCTACCTCGAAGATATAGAAAGTTATTGTGTGTACAACACAGCAAAGTGCCAGTCATGGAAAGTTCATTGACCTTTGACCTTTAACCTTATTCAAATTCGACTCATATTCGAACTTGACCTGTGCCTTCAGGAGATGGACCTCTGGTATGAATTCGGTGATCCCACCTCGAAAATATAGAAAGTTATTATGTGTACAACATAGCACAGTGCCAGTCATGGAAAGTTCATTGACCTTTCAAGTTCAAGTTCATTTATTTCTTTCCACAACCAAAATACAATGCATACATGTACGATATCAATAAGGTTAAAAGAAAAAACACAACAGGAATAAAAGCTTATGAACAATGAGCTAAAAAGATATTGAAAATATGGGAAAGAGGTGGTCTGTATAGAAGCAACGCTTGTTAAGCACAGATCACCTTTGATACAACAACAAAATATGTATGATACAATATAATTAAACGTCTGCATTGAAAAAAAAGCAGATAAGAAGCAAGAAAAAAAAAAAAGTATATATACATATATATACAGTAGTAACATAAAAAAGAACAACTAACTAGAGTAGGGTAGAGGAAGATAAGTACACACGACAAAACAGGGGCGGGGGGGTACTAATCCAGTTGTCTGTAGTAAGTATAAATGAATAAATAACAGATCTAGCATTAATACATATACTTAAATATCGCTATGAGGATTTTTTTTAGTTAGACACTCAGAATCAAGAGTTGAAGAGGAGTTTAGGCCTACAGAGTATATAAGTCTAAAATTATACATTATTTACATTACATATATAAATCCAAGAAAAGAAAAAAAACAGTCTATAAATAATCCATATACTTGTAGTAGGATATAGAAACAGAAGAAAAAGAAAATAACATCAATAATGCAGCACGACATGTAGCACGAAATGTCACGTTTCAATGTAGGTGTACAATATACAAAATTTTAGTTTATGTTTAAAAACAGATAAGCTGACACACTGCCTGATAGAATTGTCTAGAGAGTTCCAATATTTTGGTCCAGCATATGCAAGTGAATTAATTCTGAGCTGAGTTCTTACTGATGATACATGGTATAAAGCAGCTTGCCTCGTAGAGTATTTGTGTATTTGGTTATTCTTAACAAAATAGATGCTATAGCCATGGGTACACCACCTTTCTCCAACTGATACATGAGGCATCCGAGATATAGACGATATATATCTTGGACCTTCAGCATTTTGTTTTCGTAAAAAAGCTTATCAGTGTGAGCGCGCATATCAGCCGCCGAGATAATTCTCACTGCTCTCTTCTGAATGAGCAGGATTTTTTCTAAGTAAGATTTGGCTGTGGTTCCCCAGGCAAGCACACCGTAATTTAGGTAGGGCAAAATTAAGGAAGAGTACAATGTGCGAAGTACACTCCTAGGGAATATAAACTTCAGCTTGTTAATTACACCAACATTTCTGGAGAGTACTTTACATAAATGGGATGCATGCGCCTTCCAAGACAACTTATCATCAATGTAAAGACCTAGAAATTTAATAGATGATACCTTTTCAATATTTACCTGATCAAAGACTACATTAGCGGGCATAACTGTTTTAGTGTTACTGAATAACATATATTTCGTTTTCAATAAATTAAGGGACAGTTTATTTGCGTGAATCCATTTCGTCAGCACACCAAGCTCTCTATTAACAACACCTAAAAGAGTTTCTAAGTTTCTGTGAGAACAGAAAACACTTGTGTCATCTGCAAACAACAAAAAAGAAAACATCTCTGAAGATTTAGGAAAATCATTTACATATAAAATAAAAAGCAAGGGACCCAGAAGGGAGCCTTGAGGTACTCTGCATGTGACGGGTCGCATAAATGAAGATGTTTCATTAAGCTGCTCAAATTGTTGCCTGTTATTAAGATAGCTTCTAAACCATTCCAGTGCAGTCCCTCTTACCCCATAATAGGAGAGTTTGTGCAACATAATATCATGGTTCACTGTATCAAAAGCTTTGGAATAATCCAAGTATATTCCAATCGTGTGAAGATGTTTATCTAGTGCAGAAGATATTTTATCTAACAGGCATAGAATGGCATGAGAAGTTGTGTGCTTCTCACGAAAACCAAATTGGGAACTTGAGAAAACTTGAAAAGACTTCAAAAACTTAATCAATCTAATGTATACAAGTTTTTCCAAGATTTTAGAGAATACAGAGAGTAGAGAAATAGGTCTATAATTACCCATTTCTACAGGGTTTCCTTTTTTATGTATAGGCACAACTTTAGCTATTTTCATTTTTGCAGGAACACTTCCATGCACTAAAGACAAGTTGAAAATGTGAGTGAGAGGTATAACTACAAATGAAATTACATCTTTTATCAAGTCATTAGTTATACCATCGAAACCTGGGCTCTTCTTCCTTTTCAAGCCACTTACAACATCTATAACCTCAGTATTGACAACAGGAACAAAAAATAGGTTTTTTTCATTTGGACTGTCCAAATAATTATCAAAGGTTTCTTGGATATTAGGTATAGTGCTAGATAGAGTAGTACCAATATTAGAAAAATAATCATTAAATGCTTCACACATCAGTTTCTTATCTTCAATACAATCATCTTTCCAGACAAGTTTTGTAATAGTTTGTGGTCTAGGATTAGATTTCAAAACATTACGAATAACCTTCCATGTTCCTTTAACATCATTACATGCAGACTGCAGTTGAGAATGATAGTAGTCTTTCTTTGCTTGGCGCAGAGCAGAGGTCAGTACATTTTTGTATTGGGTATATTTTGACTTAGATTCAGTGGTCTGCTTTGCTTTATACCTACAAAACAAACAATTTTCCTTTGACCTTTAACCTTATTCAAATTCGAACTTGACCTGTGCCTTCAGGAGATGGACCTCTGGTATGAATTTGTGATCCCATCTCGAAGCTATAGAAAGTTATTGGGTGTACAACACAATTGTTGACGACGCCCACGCCACCGGAAATAGTGATACCTATGTCTCGCTCCGCTACACAGGCGAGACAAAAACCTGAAACTTTTTGCCCCCGAGATTTCTACTTTCATTAAGATTTAGCCGTAAATCATGTACATGGGATACAACTTCTTTTCCGACATTTCAATTTTACTTTCAAACAAGAATTCGTTAAGAAAATGAGAAAATATAATGAAAACAAGTGGAATGCCTCTGGCCGTCTCACCTGCATCACGCAGTTCAATATAGCAGCAGTGCTGACTTTGAATACTACTCTAACTCGCACAAGATGTTCAGTGATACATGGTTACTCTTATGTCCACTTTTTATGAACAAGACCAATAAACTTACAGAGATATGATGGTTATTCAACAAAAAAACCCAACATGGCCAAAGTTCATTGACCTTACATGACCTTTGACCTTGATCATGTGACCTGAAATTCGAACAGGATGTTCAGTGATACTTGATTACTCTTATGTACAAGTTTCATGAATCAGATCCATAAACTTTCAAAGTTATGATGGTAATTCAACAGATACATTGTACACACAATTCGGCCAAAGTTCATTAACCTTTGAACTTGGTCATGTGACCTGAAACACGCACAGGATGTTCAGTGATACTTGATTACTCTAATATCCAAGTTTAATGAACTAGACCAATAAACTTTCAAAGTTATGATGGTAATTCAACAGATACCCCCAATTCGGCCAAAGTTCATTGACCCTAAATGACCTTTGACCTTAATCATGAGACCTCAAACTTGCACAAAATTTTCAGTGATGCTTTGATTACTATTATGTCCAAGTTTCATGAATCAGATCCATAAACTTTCAAAGTTATGATGGGAAATCAACAGATATCCCCAATTCAGGAAAAGTTCATTGACTCTAAATGACCTTTGACCTTGGTCATGTGACATGAAACTCTAATAGGATGTTCAGTAATACTTGATTAACCTTATGGCCAAGTTTTATTAACCAGGTCCATATACTTTCTAAGTTATGACATCATTTCAAAAACTTAACCTCAGGTTAAGATTTGATGTTGACGCCGCCGCCGCCGGAAAAGCGGCGCCTATAGTCTCACTTTGCTTCGCAGGTGAGACAAAAAGGAAGGGACTTGCCCAATGTTTACGCCGCCATCTTGTTTCCTATTGTTCTTCCCAACGTTACCGATGCATGCGAAAGTTTAAGGTTTTGGGGTGGTACGCGTTCTCGCCAGAAAAAAATTCACCCATGTCGGGGACTTGTGCTGCCACTCCCGCGCGGAGCGCGGAAGCGACGGCCTTTTCATCAAATAGAGACCCCAAGGAAGCCCCATTGTGGCGTATTTTTAAGCCCACACAAATGCACATAAATGCTAGGCCTGGGAGTAAACATCGATTGATCGAATGGTTCGATTGGCATGCTGCCAATCACCAATCGATTAGCAAACTTTACACAAATCAAATGTTCGGCAGATCCCGATTATGACATTGGGAGAACTCGAATACCCAAGTAATAATAACAAAATGACAAGAAAACAATGATGGCACTTCATACAGGTTTAAAAATTATGTTACCGAGATAATTTTTCAAAAATAATCAATGATTGTATTACATTCACAGTTACACACCAACATGAAAGCGCTCCAATTTTTTTTTTAATCCCACCCAACCTTGCCCTCGATACACAAAATGAGTTCATTGTCTGCGTGCACAAAATAAGAAAACACACAACCAAGCTCACTTGAGCTGATTGGACCTTCGGATAGCCAATAGGTGGTTTCAGACCGTCTCGAAGTTCACCAGTTCCAGGTATTCTCTGATCGGGAAATTTACCCCGATCAGAAAATACCAGGTATTTTGGTAATGTGAAAGCAAACTACGCGTAATTTCCCCGAAAGAAAATACCCGCTAAATAGTAGGTACTTGGCGAAATTACGAGAACTTTCGTGGGGATTTTTCCAAGGTCGCAGGTATTTTGGCGATGTGAAAGCAAATTATGGGAACTTTTTAGCCCAGCGTGTCGTTGGGCGCGGCGGCGTGGGTGGCTGGTGGGCTAGTGATTTTGAATCTCGCGCCTTGCCTGCTTATCAGACCATACTGCGCATGCTCGTAACTTCGGGAACTTATCCCGAAGGATGTGTTTCGGGGCGGTGTGAATGCAGGAATAATTAACGGGTATTTTTTTAGCCTTAAAAAGTTCTCGTAATTTAACGGGGATTCTTGTGATCGAGGCGGTTTGAAACCGCCTATAGAAACTTTTGGGGAAACGAAGAAGAAGGCAGTGGTTCCCTTATCAGGAGAGGTCATGACTTCAGAAATAAATTGACCCCTCCCCCATCTGTGTGTGTGTGAGGGAGAGAGAAAGATAAGGGTGGGAGCCGGAGAATTCCTTTCATGTTTCAAAACAATAATGCAACCTTTTTTCTATCCCCCTCACACAATGAAAACTACATTCCAACATGCGCCCGTCTTCACCAGTACTTTCTCGACTAGTCTCCAAAAATAGACCCAGTTATACATGTAGGTTCAAATGATAAAGAATCGTAATTTTAAAAGGTATTTCAAATTAAATATTTTGCAAAATATTTTTTTGAAATACATGTGTCAAATCGTGGGCAGTGCCACAAGTGGGGGCGGGGACATGGTGTGGGCAAGGGATGAAATTGTTCAAGAAATGCTCCACCTGGGGTCAGTCTCAAAGAATAGTTCATGAATGAGTTGTTTACATCTTTGGGCTTTGGACTTTGGACTTGGCTGATCTGGGCTGATTCATTCATATGCAGGGGTGTGGCACTTGGAGGGATGCATGCATAACACCAGAGTACCAGCATGGATTTAGGAAGGATTTTCATTGGAACAATAAACTGAAAGTTTAATCTCATTTCATGTAGTTTCTTTTGATATAAATATCATGGAGAAGGGGAAAAAGGTCCTACTTTCATTTATTCTAAACATGTGACTTTGATGGAGATTTCACCATAAAGTAGGTCAACTATTGTGACTTAAAAGACCCGATTCCCGACGAACAATCGAATCATTCGATTATTTTTTCAGGAAATATTTGAATGGTAAAAATGACAATTGTCCCAGGCCTAACATCCATGCACCATAGCGGTCACGCACAGTTCTCAAACTCCTTTGCTATTCGTTCATTGTGTGCAGAGAGGGCGGGATAAAATGACAAACACAGTACAACTCCTTTGCTATTCGTTCATTGTGTGTATAGAGGGCGGGATAAATGACAAACACAGTACAAGTACATGTTCCTTATATATACAATGCATTTATTCCAAGTTCCACTCCCATCATATCAGTAAGCGCAGCTACCGGTAGGTCATGGAGCATAGCCGGTGTGATGTGCAGGGCAGACGGGGGAATAGGCAACGGAACGACCGTACCGTGCCGTCATGCCCGCAATAGCAGCCACGAGCTAGCTGGGCGCCTTGCCACTTTCCTAGCCGTAGTAGGCCTGTAAGTGGTCTTAAGTTGGTGGGACTTCGGCGCAACCCGATAAATGAAGTTGATATCACTAAGATGAGTTCATGGAGTGTATTATTTTTTTCTGAATATTTCCATTTAATTTTTCCACGCATGTCGCTGAAATTTTACACATGGTTCCACTTGGTCTCCATTTCCACACGCATGGTGTTTGCACCATGCGTATTATACACTGGCGAGAACGCTGTAATGAATGGGAAGGAATTCCTGGTTTCATGGACAGTAGGCATACATTAGTAAATTATTTTTACTCTCTAGAAGCCTCTTGGCTACACATGGCCAATATCATGGGAGGCTCTCTCCAAATATTAGAGACACTTAATCTCCCTTATCGGAGACTTGCTTTGCAGAAGAACAAAACTAAGAAACACCAACAAAAGCAGAATTTCCCACCCAAAATTTTGCCTCACTGATATCAGAAGCCCATTTGTTTCGTGTGAGGATGACAACAAAAATGCTTATCAAAACAAAAGTAAATGGTCATGACGGTGAATTTTCGAAGTGGACGGTGAAGAAAAGGGGTAATTTTTCATGAGGAATCTGCTACATCAGTGCACTCATGGGTTCATTTCATCTCGCATGTGAAGGAATACAAATGCATGCGACACATGAAAATCTTTAATGGGCATTTGCCCAAATAAATTATTATTTTATTCTTATTTATTCATTTTATTTATTTATCTACCACTTGTGGGATGGAACACCCTATCAGCACATGCTGTTTTTTGTAAGGGTCCATACACACTACAATTAAAATGTACAATAAATAATCAAACATGATAATTACAAAAACACAAAACCATATGACATAAATCATAAGAACATACAATAAAAGGCGAAAGAAACAAACTACAATATTATAATAAAAGCAAAATATATAACAAGTGGAATGCCTCTGGCCGTCTCACCTGCATCACACGGTTCAATATAGCAGCAGTGCTGACTTTGAATACTACTCTAACTCGCACAAGATGTTCAGTGATACATGGTTACTCTTATGTCCACTTTTTATAAACGAGACCAATAAACTTACAGAGATATGATGGTTATTCAACAAAAAACCCCAACATGGCCACAGTTCATTGACCTTACATGACCTTTGACCTTGATCATGTGACCTGAAACTCGCACAGGATGTTCAGTGATACCTGATTACTCTTATGTACAAGTTTCATGAATCAGATCCATAAACTTTCAAAGTTTTGATGGTAATTCAACAGATACACCCAATTCGGCCAAAGTTCATTGACCTTTGACCTTGGTCATGTGACCTGAAACGCGCACAGGATGTTCAGTGATATTTGATTACTCATATGTCCAAGTTTAATGAACTAGACTAATAAACTTTCAAAGTTATGATGGTAATTCAACAGATACCCCCGATTCAGCCAAAGTTCATTGACCCTAAATGACCTTTGACCTTAATCATGAGACCTGAAACTTGCACAAAATATTCAGTGATGCTTGATTACTATTATTTCCAAGTTTCATGAATCAGATCCATAAACTATCAAAGTTATGATGGGAATTCAACAGATATCCCCAATTCAGCCAAAGTTCATTGACCCTAAATGACCTTTGACCTTGGTCATGTGACATGAAACTCATGCAGGATGTTCAGTGATACTTGATTAACCTTATGTCCAAGTTTCATGAACTAGGTCCATATATTTTCTAAGTTATGATGACATTTCAAAAACTTAACCTCAGGTTAAGATTTCGATGTTGATTCCTCCAACATGGTCTAAGTTCATTGACCCTAAATGACCTTTGACCTTGGTCATGTGACATGAAACTTTAATAGGATGTTCAGTAATACTTGATTAACCTTATGGCCAAGTTTCATGAACTAGAACCATATACTTTCTAAGTTATGATGTCATTTCAAAAACTTAACCTCAGGTTAAGATTTGATGTTGACGCCGCCGCCGTCAGAAAAGCGGCGCCTATAGTCTCACTCTGCTTCGCAGGTGAGACAAAAACAATAGGGGGAATAAAAGGAATAAATGTAAAACAATAGAGAAATAACTTAAAGATAAAATAAAGATAAACTAAACTCAAGCAGGGGCTAAGGGATTGAAATGAGGGGGGAATGATGCAGGTGCTTTTAACAACAATAATCAGGATGAGGGGGGATGAGCATGTTTTTAAGATGTGTTTTAAAGGAATGTATAGTGATAAAAGGAGGGATTTTCTTTTCAATAGAGTTCCATATTTGGGCACCTCGGTAGACGAAGCATCTTTTACCATAATTAGGTTGTCTGTCTATGACAGATCACCTCTTAATTTCGTCAGAATTTTCTTATTATTTATTTATTTATTTTTACGGATTTTCTTGTCGCCAAGTTATCTCAAAATGGACTTGCTCAATTTCATTGAATTTCATGTCATCTATAGGATCTGTCATGGACACGTGCAGTGAAGCTTTTCAAGGTCATCAGGTCATGATGACGTCATCTAGGCGCCATTTTGTAAAATCACATTATCAATCATATCTCCATTATCAATTATCAAAAATCAATCAAATTATCATCACATTAACTTCAGGTCAAGGGTCATCAGGTCATGTCATCAAAGGTCACCTGGAGGTCACGACGCGCGCGTACGCGCGCGTCAAAATTTAAAAATGCTCAAAATCACTTTATGACCAAACGAGAGTACGTTTTAGGTCATTTTAAGCATTTCAAAATTTTGCGCGCGCGCACGCATGCGCGCGCGCTTCCGCGCGTAACGCCTTAACGCAATCCAGAAACACCGTTTTTTTTTACATCTTAGCATTGATAATAAAATTTTGAACAATTTGATACCTTGATCAACCTTCTACGACCATTGATGACGAAATTAACACCCCTTGAAGTTTGCAGCACGTGTGCGCGCGAGCTCTCACTATAGGCCATATATGGGCAAAAACATGCCTCTTGAAAATTCACTGTAGCTCTTTAAATAGTCCATTGACCCCCCATTTTTTTTTCATATATCGATAGAGTATGAGTTGTAGATTTGATTTCATGTCATCAATGTCCCTAAATTATATCATGACGTCATCAAAATGGCGCCTAAACTAAAAATTTAATTTTTTCAAAAATGACGTCATCAAATTTATGCAAATTTGGTTGTAACTTCTCGAATATAGATTGTTTTTCGCCCAGATTTCGATATGTTGTAGTTTAGAATGTACTCTTTCTCCTTAGTAATCATGATTTTTCGTTTTGAGAAACGCATCATTGCGTAAAACAGCGATAAAAAGAGGCATGTCATTTTTCCTCATTTTGCGTGTAATCTCTATGGGACATGACTTTTTCTCAAAACTAGATTCGACATTCCGCTATTTCGTAAGCCATATCTCCATTTTTTCTTGTCAGTTTTCCTTAAGCTTTTAGTATGTTGTAGCTGAGATTCTTAACTTTCGGACGTTACCCTCCATTTTTGATCAGATGCCGGGATCATGCCCGTATTTCGCTTGCAAAATTTGAATTGTAATTCTCAAAATTGCTTACGTGTATTCTCTATGGGGAATATCGTGGCTTTGACTGCTTTCTAAAGGGCGCGGGTTCGAGTCCTGGGGTGAACAAGATGATTTTTTTTTTCACTTTTTTTTTCTTTTTGCCACTTCTTTAATCATCCTTTATGATAATTAAAAGGTATTAAAGTTGAAATTTAGCAAGATAAAACAGATTATAATTGCTTTTTTCATATCACATGTGTTTTGCGTGTAATCTCTATGGGACATGAATTTTTCTCAAAACTAGATTCGACATTCCTCTATTTCGTGAGCCATATCTCCATTGTTTCTTGTCAGTTTTCCCTGAGCTTTTAGTATGTTGTAGCTGAGATTCTAAGCTTTCGGAACTTGCACGTTATTTTTTGATCAGATGCCGGGATCATGCCAGTATTTCGCTTGCAAAATTTGAATTGTAATTCTCAAACTTGCTTACGTGTAATCTCTATGGGGAATATGCTAGCTCAATGGATAACGCATTTGACGTGTTCGTCCGTATTGCTGACGTGTAGGTCCGTGTTGCTGACGTGGTGGTCCGTGTAGCTGACGTGTAGGTCCATGTTGCTGACGTATTGGTCCGTGTTGACGACGTGCTCTGCCGGCATGATCCGTGTAGATCCGTGTGAAGCTGCCGTGTTGATGCCGTGTTCACAGTCATCTGGGGCAAAACTATCCCGGACCTCCCCGGATCATGCCGGCATTGCCGTGTTGATCCGTGAGGTATAATCATCTATCTTGTATGTATCTGTTTGAAGATGTATGTCTGACGATTGTCATCACCACATCAATAATCACATTTAGTAATGGTCAAAACTTATTCTTAGGATGTCTACGATCAAGATTATCAATGATATCTAAATGATTTATTTCATACATCAGCCGACACTGAATGACAAATCATGACAGACCACCTAATTCGTCCGCATGACGAATTAAATTCTAGTTCGTCTTTGGATGCGTTAACCTTAATTGGGTTTTTCCAGATCTGGCATTATAGGGTGTAGGTGTGTTACGAATGGAAAATGTATTGCAAATATAATCAGGAGCAAGTTTGTAGATGGCACGATACATAGAAAGAGCCAACTGTTTTGATCTACGGTCTTCAAGATTATCAAGTTTTAGGGTGTTATACAATACTTTAGTGGGATACATATGGTCCACTTTAAGAACTGATTGAAGGGATTGAACAATCAAACATCTCGACTCTATAACCTTGGGAGGAAAGAATGTTTTTGTGACAAATATTTAAATCAATATCAGCATAATAATCTATGGTATGGCACAATATTATCAAGTGAAAACAATACAGATCAAGTTCAATCCAGCATGAACGACTCACTATCGACCGCTCCCCTCACCAAGCCCTCCGCATCGGGTACCGGTAGCTTGACTGCCGAAAGACCGACGGGAGCCCACCGCATCGGGCAGCTCGACTGCCGAGAGACCGGCTGTGACAAGGGTAGCTGGCACCTCTTATATCTGGACTGCACAATGTCAGAATGGTATGATTTTAGATTTTTTAGTAATGTTAATACATTTAAAGTCAATTTTCATACCTAATTGGAACGTTCTTCTACTTACCATAAAAAATTTTCGAACATTTATGTGTCCAAAAATTTGATGAACTTTCAAGCTCCGATATCCATACTTTACAGGCGAGTATCCACATTGAAACTTATATGTACAGAAAGTGTAAGTCAGGGTTCCTGCACCTTCCATTAAAAAAAAATCCATGACTTTTCCATGCATTTTTGTCAATTTTCCATGACAATATTAACCTCGCATGGCTAGCAATTTACCTGTGGTAATGTAATTTCACTTGACAGATAAAAAAATAAACAGCCAAAACAAGCGTTCACAATTGATTTTCACATAAATCCATCTGTCGAGTGTTGACCTACATCATTTCACGAGTTCAAATTATTCTGCAACTGGTACATGTACAAATCACATCACAAATGAATAGCTCCAAATAACTATTTCTCAAGCAAAGAAAATCATGTAAATCCTGTAAATGTGGGGAAAATAGTTCTATGTCCATGAATTGAAATGCTCGGTGACGTTCATAATTTTCCGCATATGATCTTCACGATTATAATTACGAGTGTCACTCGGTCTCAGTTTCCACAAAATAAAAACGGCCAACACATACACACTTGATTACCACTCCAAAATCGGTATATGGGACTGGGGAAAACATGCTTACGATTGTGTCGATCTTCATGTCTTAATCTGCTCATCGCAAAAATATGCTCCAAATAATTCCAATAAATTATCATCCAAAACATCTGTCATGAGGCCAAATTAGACGAAGTCTATACAAAAACAATATTTCTCGGCATTCAAGAATGAGTTTCCGTGATTTTCACACTCGGTCGCGCACACAAAAAAACAAACTCTAATTTCACGTGTAATGCATGTTATGTATTGATATTCATCCGCACGCATATCATGCCACAAATATCAGTACATACGTACATGGAAGCTTGAATGCACGAGTAAGGGGGCGGGGGGGAGGTGGAACTATTTTTGTTTCTTTTGGGGGGAAATATTTTGAATGTGTATGCGATATGCTAGAAGTAGGGCACGGGCTGAAGAAACATTTTGAGTGGCATACAGCCTTGATTCACGCTCACACTTGACTCTACACACAAATACTATCGGCACTTTTTTTTGCGTAATAATTTTATGTGGAAAACAAAGCCTAATCACACACAAACAAATACATGCTGCATGCTATGGCGGGAGAGAGTCGGCCGAACATGATTTGGAGCTGATTTCTCTGCACTGTTTGGCTGCGCTCGGAAAGAAAAAAATAAGTAGCTTAAAATAAACAAGTTACAAAATACATAATCATGATAATTTTGAATCATAAGGTCAAAATAAGCAAATTTATTAATTTCCATGACTTTTCCATGATATAGCTTGATTTTTTCATTTTTCATAACTTTTCCAGGCCTGGAAAAACAAATGAAAAATTCCATGACTTTTCCAGGTTTTCCATGTAGTAGACCGGCCAAACCTCAAAAAGTGCTCTAGATAAGGATTCGACGGCAAAATTTGTTAATGCTTGGCATCCCAGCTAATAGTCTTGCGGAAATACTGAGGAATAGCGTACGGGCGGATGCCAAGCGCAATTTTGCGTGAAAGTGTCATTTTTAGCGTAAAATCTGAAAGACTGTCGAAAATCACGCATTTTGATATTTTGACGGATTATCATCATATTTTTGATTATCTTTGATATGAAATTATTTTTATTCAGAATTTCAAATTATAAGTCTACTAAATATGCATTTCAAATTTGAATATTACACACACACATATGGCACAGGGAAACATAAAACCGCGATTTCCTCGAAATAAAAGTTTGTGAAAACTATCAATAGTTTGAAGTTTTTTTACGCAACATAAATTCTTCGATTTAAATGCATTTATCCATCGAATGTATAGTAAATGTCCTAGTGCCACAAATATTAAAAGAATTTTCAAGTAAGATGGTAGATATCTCATTTTATGTTATCCGAAAGGAGACAATGTGCATTTTACCAGGTGCGCATTTTAAAAGAAAAATTGAAAATACCGTACATTATGTACATAATTACATGTGTAAGTACATACTAAAGCGAGTTTTTATTTACATGTATAAGTCCATAATAAAGCGAGTTTTTAATTGGATAGCACAATTTGTCAATTCCTTGCATCCCAGCTAAAAGTCTTGCGGAAATACTGAGGAATAGCGTACGGGCGGTTGCCAAGTGCACTTTTGCGTGAAAGTATCATTTTTAGCGTAAAATCTGAAAGACTGTTGAAAATCACGCATTTCGATATTTTGACGGATTATCATCATATTTTTGATTATCTTTGATATGGAATTGCTTTTATTCAGAGTTTCAAATTATAAGTCTACTAAATATGCATTTCAAATTTGAATATTACATACACATACATGGCAATATAAATTATAAAATCGTGATTTACTCAAAATAAAGGTTTTTAAAAATTATTAATGGTATAATGTTTGTGTTCCGCATCTCAATTTCGTCAAGATTTAGTGCTAACCGAATAAATACTTAATAATTGTTGTCATGTCACATATAGTGAAAACAAATACTGAAATAAGATGCAAAATATATATCATTTTATGTTATATATGCGAAATATAACAATGCACATTATTTTATCAGATGCGCATTTCTGATAAAAAAAATAATAAACAGCGCACAATATTACATCGATATTGCACATATCTTATATCAGTGCGATACTCGTCATGATATTATACAGGATTATGTTTGCTTTTGTAGAGTTCGATCTTCTTGCTATTTCCACGAATGAATTGGTGCTGAACTTAAATCTACCTGTGGCGATATTCAGAAATAGGTCTGATATTTAATTTGCCGTTACCATGGTAGCATTAATTTTACAGGAATATCTATATCCAAAATCATAGAAAATATACGTGTATGAATAAAGCGATTGAATTAGCATTTTTAAACCACTCTGTCAATTTACATTTTATTTGATTATCAAAGTATATTTTAAAAAATTGCCGTTGCACGGCAGTACCTATTTTTTGTCTCGCCGGCATAGCAGAGCAGGACTAAAGGAGCCACTTCTCCGGTGGAGGTGACGGTAGTTTTGATATAACAGCGTCATATCAACCTTGAAATCTTAACCAAAGTTACATTTTTCAAAATTTCATTATAACTTTGAACGTATAGAAAAAAATTAATGACACTTTAATTTTAATGACACTTTAATATTCATGTATCACTGATCGTCTTGCACAAGTTTTAGATCACATGATTAAGGTCAAAAGTCATTTAGAGTCACTGAACTTTCAAGTTGGCCATATGGGGTATTTTTTTAAATGTCATCATAACTTTTTATTTTTATTGATCCAGTTAATCATTACACTTGAACATAAGGGTAATAAAGTATCATCGATCATTTTGCACATATTTCAGTTCACATGATCAAGGTCATACGTTATTTTGGTTCGATGAGCTATGGATGGCGTTTTTTTTATTATTAATTTCAGTTGTTTCCAATGTCCTGCTGCTATAATTATTATGTTAAAATATGAGTAATATAATGTTATTTGGTCTTTTGCATTGCAAATTGTAACTTTCATTCAATTCATTTTACTTCATCAAAGTTTTTGCATTTGCTATTATCACAGGTCCATGTTGTTATATATCCTGGTCTATAAGACGGGGGCCGGACAGCCCGACCCTGGGCAGCCCTGGACATACCAATGCCCTTTTGGGAAATGCAGTTGTACGACCATCTATATATTACAATATATGCGCTGGACGCTGGTCATTAGCCTTTAGATTTGTTTGTCATAATGGTCGTGCGACGGCATTTCCCAAAATGGCAATACACTGTGATGAAATGAGCTTTAAGATTTGAAATGTGAACTTTAAAGGACAAGCTAAGTCCACCCCAACATAAAATTGATTTGATTGAAAAGAGAAAAAAAAATCCAATAAGCATTACACTGAAAATTGACAGAGTGGTTTAAAAATGCTAATTCAATCGCTTTATTCATACATGTATGTTTTCTATGATTTTGGATATAGATATTCCTGTAAAATTAATGCTACCATGGTAACGGCAAATTAAATATCAGACCTATTTCTGAATATCGCCACAGGTAGATTTAAGTTCAGCACCAATTCATTCGTGGAAATAGCAAGAAGATCGAACTCTACAAAAGCAAACATAATCCTGTATAATATCATGACGAGTATCGCACTGATATAAGATTATGTGCAATATCGATGTAATATTGTGCGCTGTTTATTTTTTTATCAGAAATGCGCATCTGATAAAATAATGTGCATTGTTATATTTCGCATATATAACATAAAATGATATATATTTTGCATCTTATTTCAGTATTTGTTTTCACTATATGTGACATGACAACAATTATTAAGTATTTATTCGGTTAGCACTAAATCTTGACGAAATTGAGATGCGGAAAACAAACATTATACCATTAATAAATTTTAAAAACCTTTATTTTGAGTAAATCACGATTTTATATTTTATATTGCCATATATGTGTGTGTAATATTCAAATTTGAAATGCATATTTAGTAGACTTATAATTTGAAACTCTGAATAAAAGCAATTCCATATCAAAGATAATCAAAAATATGATGATAATCCGTCAAAATATCGAAATGCGTGATTTTCAACAGTCTTTCAGATTTTACGCTAAAAAGGATACTTTCACGCAAAAGTGCACTTGGCAACCGCCCGTACGCTATTCCTCAGTATTTCCGCAAGACTTTTAGCTGGGATGCAAGGAGTTGACAAATTGTGCTATCCAATTAAAAACTCGCTTTATTATGGACTTATACATGTAAATAAAAACTCGCTTTAGTATGTACTTACACATGTAATTATGTACATAATGTACGGTATTTTCAATTTTTCTTTTAAAATGCGCACCTGGTAAAATGCACATTGTCTCCTTTCAGATAACATAAAATGAGATATCTACCATCTTACTTGAAAATTCTTTTAATATTTGTGGCACTAGGACATTTACTATACATTCGATGGATAAACGCATTTAAATCGAAGAATTTATGTTGCGTAAAAAAACTTCAAACTATTGATAGTTTTCACAAACTTTTATTTCGAGGAAATCGCGGTTTTATGTTTCCCTGTGCCATATGTGTGTGTGTAATATTCAAATTTGAAATGCATATTTAGTAGACTTATAATTTGAAATTCTGAATAAAAATAATTTCATATCAAAGATAATAAAAAATATGATGATAATCCGTCAAAATATCAAAATGCGTGATTTTCGACAGTCTTTCAGATTTTACGCTAAAAATGACACTTTCACGCAAAATTGCGCTTGGCATCCGGCCGTACGCTATTCCTGGGTATTTTTGCAAGACTATTAGCTGGGATGCCAAGCATTAGCAAGCATTAACAAATTTTGCCGTCCAAAGTATAAAAAATCGTTTTGGCCGGTCTACTAATGACCGCGGGAACCCTGGCAAGTGCACATCTTCAACTGTCTGTTAAAAGGCACGAGATTGCATATCTACTATGTGCGCATGGGCATTAAACCCCATTTTCGATGAGCCGCCCAGACAGAGGCGATGCCACTTGCAGCAAAACCCGCGCGAAAACCGTGCCACCAAAACCAGCGCTCGCGATGCCCCGTATTTGCACATACCTAAATGAAGTTGGACCCCACGTACGTTTTAGGGCTAGATCTTTTTAGAGGGAAAGTAGAATTCTCGGGGGCGAAAGTTTCTGGTATTGTACCCGTATGTGGGGAAATATAGGTAATGTTGTAAATCGGAACAAAAATAAGATCGAAAATCCGATCAGCAGTTAAGCTCCTAAAATCAAAATCGAATTGAAAATCGAATCGGCGATGTTTAAAAACAAAGGAATACATCAACATTTTGTTCGCGGTCGCGCGCATCTTCCTGACAAAGTCACAAAGACGAATGCATTGGAATGGAAGTCGCCAACATGCGCGATCGTTTGGAACATGTTTTAAAGGGGTTTTGAGGTGTTATTGCTTTAAAATAAACAGAGTGATTTTTATTAGAAAGATAAACGAAAGACGCATCTTCCGAGCAAAGGCGCAAAGGAAAATAAAATGAAAATATTTCTCATATATCACAGGTTAATGAACGATTGGCGGGACATCTTTTATAAGTATTTTTAGGTGATAGCGATTTAGAATTATTGGAATGATCTTGATCTCGTACGACGCATCATCTTAAAGTCGCAAGTGCAATTAAAATGTAGTAGAAGACGCAAGCACGCACGCTGAATTGAAATATGTTAGGCCAATGAAACTCGATGTTGAGTTTCCCGTCCCATTTTTTCCAGCTCATAATGAGGAACTGATTTCATTATTCATAAATTCATTATTTTCCAGAAGATGAAAGTTTGACCTTTTGTAACCTTATAACACACTTTTATTTGTTAATTTGGACATTTTCTGCAATACACTCAATAAATTTTATTGGAAAATAAACACTGTTTATATCTTCATTTGAGTTGTTTGAAATGGAGTGGATTGTATTGCTGTTTCATAATTTGTAGATCTAAGGTGACTTGGTAGTGGTAGGGGATACGTCACATATTAACACATAACACCGATTCTTTGCTTGGATGTCCCTTTAATATTCCTTCTCACTGAGACGCCTCCCTACCTTATTGACATGTACTGGACAGTGCTGAAATTACTTTTTATTTTCAGGAACTTTTTTGAAAAATAAAGGAGAGCCATTTTTAATTTTGCGAGAGCCATTTTCAGTTTTGGATCGAGAGCCATTTTTAAAAAAGTGATTCAGCGCATGGTTTTGCATCGCAGTTTTTCCTGCTTGTTTACAAATTTGTTTAATGTTAAACATTGTTTATTCAATTGCCATTTATTTTTTCTTCATTGTAATTAATTGTTGAATGATTATTTTCTTAATTGTTGTCCATTTACATGTAGATCTAATGTTAAATGTTTGTTTCTCATTACTTCTTGTACCGGTATAAATTAACTGGACGTTCTAACTTCTTTTTTTAATATCTATTTTCGTACATCAAGTTGAAAAGGATGAAGTTTATCAAATTTGAACAGAATTGTATTCATAGGAATCCTTTTCATAAATACTTTTGACTAAATAAAAACTCACTTGAAAATCATTTTATGAAACATTGAATGCATCACAGCCTGACAGCTAACGTCGCCATGTCAACTATTTTTCAAGCTACATGTAGGCTAGGCCATGCCTACGCTAGCACAGCTCAGCCTCTAAACATAGCACAGCTCTCAGTCAATGACCACTGCAACACACAGCTCACAGTAAATTATCACCGCAATACAGGAGGGTATGAAACTGCATTAACGCCAATTTATGTATACACTCGGGCACTGACAGTTACCCACCAAAGATCCCCACAGAAAATCCTCATTTCACTGAAAACTGCTGGATCTGCACCAAATTTCCTTGGCACCAAGTGGCTTACATGTAGTTCAGATTTGAGAAGTGGAATATCCAAAAATTAATCTAATAAAAAAACTGTGATTTTCTTCAGAGTTCACGATCTTATTTTCTTGCAAATTTAGGATGGTATCTTACAAAATTTATCCAATAGAAAAGGAAATTTTTTGCTATCAAAGTTACGGCGATAGTGCCGTGCAGTGTTTTGAAAAATAGTACACGGGATATCGAGAGTTTGAAACTCGATACGCATTTTTCTGAAGCGCCGCACCTGTGATTCTAAAAAGTCCACCCAGTTACAAGTCAGAATGCGACGATGCATGAAAGTACAAACTGCGGCTGCGCTGGCCTGGCTGTCTGACTACTAATAATAATGCAGTCGTAAATGGGAAAATGGATGGGCACGGACGGGAGCGATTTTCATGTTGCGAGTCGCTCATGCTCGGTACTTTGCAGCTGTAGGCAGTTGCGAGGGCCGAATCGCTCGTCGCTCCCGTGTATTGAGTTAGAAAGAAAAGATTTACAGGTATTTACAAGATATACAAGTAATTGTGTGAGTGAAAAGCTTATATAAATGTTTTAAATCAGTTATGAATCTAGATCTATGTCAAAATAGTGAAATAATGAATTATTTTCAGAATTTGATTTTCAAACGCGGGCCAAATTTCATAACACGGGTGGGCGACGGGAAACTCAACATCGAGTTTCAGCGGCCTTATTAAAATGTTTTGGGTAGCTAGCGTTTTCAAATCAATTTATTACTATCTTGAGAAATGAACTTTTGATATCTAAGAAGAAATATAAAAGAAGCATCTCCCGACGAAGTTGCAAAGACAAATATATCATTGAGGTTGAGGAGATGAATATCGTCATAAACGATGTAAGAGAGTAACGCAATGAGCTCCGTCGATGGCGTCGATAGTACGACTTTTAAAAGTTCACGGAGGCGTCTGCTATCACCACGAGGTTGAAAATAGAATGTATATCATCCTAAACGATGTAAGAGCGTAACGCAATGAGCTCCGTCGATAGTACGACTTTTAAAAGTTCACGGCGGCGTCCGCTATCACCACAAGGTTGAAAATAGAATGTATATCATCCTAACCGATGTAAGAGAGTAACGCAATGAGCTCCGTCGATAGTACGACTTTTAAAAGTTCACGGCGGGGTCCGCTATCACCACGAGGTTGAAGAGATTTATATGATCATTAACGATGTAAGAGAGTAAGCGCAATGAGCTCGATCATTATCACGATCTTTAAAAGTTCATGGCGGGGTCCGCTAATACCACGAGGTTGAAGAGAAGATTTATATGATCATTAACGATGTAAGAGAGTAGCGCAATGAGCTCCGTCATTATCACGATCTTTAAAAGATCACGGCGGGGTCCGCTATCACCACGAGGTTGAAGAGAAGATTTATATGATCATTAACGATGTAAGAGAGTAGCGCAATGAGCTCCGTCATTATCACGATCTTTAAAAGATCACGGCGGGGTCCGCTATCACCACGAGGTTGAAGAGAAGATTTATATGATCATTAAAGATGTAAGAGAGTAGCGCAATGAGCTCCGTCGATAGTACGACTTTTAAAAATTCACGGCGGGGTCCGCTATCACCACGAGGTTGAAAATAGAATGTATATCATCCTAAACGATGTAAGAGAGTAGCGCAATGAGCTCCGTCATTATCACGATCTTTAAAAGTTCACGGCGGGGTCCGCTATCACCACGAGGTTGAAGAGAAGATTTATATGATCATTAACGATGTAAGAGAGTAGCGCAATGAGCTCCGTCATTATCACGATCTTTAAAAGATCACGGTGGGGTCCGCTATCACCACGATGTTGAAGAGAAGATGTCTAGCATCATAAAGAGTGTAAGAGAGTAGCGCAGTGATCCCCGTCGGTAATACGACCTTTCAAAGTTCACGGCGGCGTCCGCTATCACCACGAGGTTGAAAATAGAATGTATATCATCCTAACCGATGTAAGAGAGTAACGCAATGAGCTCCGTCATTATCACGATCTTTAAAAGTTCACGGCGGGGTCCGCTATCACCACGAGGTTGAAGAGAAGATGTCTAGCATCATAAAGAGGGTAAGAGAGTAGCGCAGTGAGCTCCGTCGGTAATACGACCTTTCAAAGTTCACGGCGGCGTCCGCTATCACCACCAGGTTGAAAATAGAATGTATATCATCCTAAACGATGTAAGAGAGTAACGCAATGAGCTCCGTCGATAGTACGACTTTTAAAAGTTCATGGCGGGGTCCGCTATCACCACAAGGTTGAAGAGAAGATATCTATCCTCTTAAACCTCGTCAGAGATAATACGGCGTCTTTCTCCCTGAATAATGCCATCTCTAAATAGCTAGCACCTCAAAAACAATCTTGAAATATGTTCTGAACGATCACGCAATGTAACTAGATCTACGCCGATTTTGTATTTTCGGTTTTTTTCTTCAAGGGGCATGATCGAAGATCGGCAAGTGATCGCCGATTGTGGTGAAATCGAATGGAATCGGTTGCCGATTGCAAAATCGGTTACAAGCTTAGCTCCCAGGCGTTAGTGGGGAGTGACCATACGTACAGTATTATAGTATATGACTTTCACTCCCCAAAACGCCCCAGGCTACCTGGTAGGTATGTTGCAAAACCGCCCTCTAGGTGCATTCTGAATGAGGCATTGAGCACAGCGACAAATTGTGTACAACGGATAGCGGAGCGTGAACGTAGCGGTCGTGTACATTTTTGCTTATTACATGACGTCATCCAGCCACTGCCGAGAACCAATTTATGAATGAAAATATAGCAAGCATGCGCAGTGCAAGCCTGTTATTTCCCCACACAGAATTCCACCAAAACAAGTGTGCAATTCTCTATCACCTCGTACCAAAATCGACCTAGAATTTCACTTTCGCGTATTTTATATGAATTATGAAAGGTATTCTCGGAGGATCTATTTTCTCACCGATACCGCACAGGTAAGAGAATTTCGATTACTTTTTGCTTTTCCGTCAAAATCTTACAAATTAGCGTCTGTATGTCATCGTGTTCGTTAGAATTTGTAGTCTATCGCAACGTGCACAAAGTCAATTGGCTTCCGGGTTTCGGAGCGTCGCGTGAATATGCATGAAATTGCAGAGTTTCGATAATTTTCGATCGATACCGGAGCGATCCGATCACGAACCAAGACCATTTACCGCGTACACAACGTGACCGGATATCGTTATCGCTATCGATACTTCCGCACGCAGTCCGAAGGAATTATTTTTCGGACCACGTGATCATGACGTGATCTGCGCGATTGACCAATCAGCGGTCTTCGAATCGCTGTGCGGAGACGATCTATCCGTTGTACACAGTCTATGGACAATTTGCCGTTGTGTTGAGTGTGCTGGCTAGAATTGCAGGGCGACTGTGGAGGCATTGCTTTGTATTGTTTTTGTCCAAGGAAAAGTTATTCCCCACTGCATCATTGTTTTTACGTAGTTGAATGTTTATGGCAGCTATATAGACTTGAAAAAAATTCTCACTTGCACTTGCTAATCTTGAGACTGTTTGTGCTACTGGTCATTTTCAAACAAAAGTGGACATGGGGGTGAAAATTAAAACTTGCTGGAAATCATTAGGCTTCAATGTTTTTTGAAACTAGACATCTTAAAGTATATTTTTCCATTTCATTTACATAAAATTATTAATTATGTCTTGAGATACAGTGAATTTTATGCAAGGGAAATTAAATGTTACAAAATGTTGATTTTTGCATTAAAATTCACATATTGCCTATCACAATATAAAATTTGTATTAGAAGCACATTTGTTGGCAAGATACAAGCTGTGTATTGTATCTAACTCCTAAAAAGCAAAAAAAAATTCTGTGAAGTGTTTTTCTGAAAAAAATTGGGTTTCAAAGTTTTCAAAACTGGTTGTCGTGTCACTCACGTTTTAAATGCAAAAAGTTTTCTAGAGCTGTGTATTCTGAAAATTAATTTATCCCAGTACTGGAGCAAATACAGTTTATCTGTACCTTATTGTATATGAAGTAACTTTGTCCAATGTGTTAAGGTAAAGCTAAAATTAACTGTCAAAGTTGTGTCGTGTCACTCACAATGTCGTGTCACTCACAAAATGTCGTGTCACTCACGTATTATATTGTGTATAAAAAAGGACATCCATTAATTTTTGAAGCGTTTTACCAGGGATACAGTCAAAATGTTGTTCCTGACATCATTTAGGCCTATTTCAGGCTAATAATTTCCTCCATCTTCCTAATTTTACTCCTTTTTATGGAAATATTGAATTTGACATTGAGTTCATCTATTTTCTCTCCTCTCCTTGGTTGCCTTGGTTTAAAAAATCCTGACAATTTTCCATTGGTGTGAAGACTCGGATCCTAATTCATATTTTGGTTAATGTACTGTGATTAAGAATATAACAACATAATCAATCAACCCAAAATTATGAATGTATCAAGAGAAAACCACTATACTTAAGCAATGGACATATTTACAATGCATAAAGGGTTGGTGAGGGTGATGGTTCAAGTCATACCTACACGTAGGTATTACTCGAACATTCTCTGTCTCCATTTACAGAAATAAGCAGAAAGTTCACCTTTCTTTTGAGTAAAGTTATTTCTTTGTTATACTCAGCTAGAAAAGTCACGGATCCTTTTTTGAAATTTGCAGAAATTTTAGTGGTAAAGTAGTGTACATGAGATATAAGAGATCACCATGAACACCAAACATTTTTTCAAATTCAGAAAAGAAAATATTTTTCTTTTCCTTCTGATTGATTAAATCAACCTTTTCATTTGCCATAAAGCTTGTATTCCAGGACATGAAATAAACAAATTTGCAAGAAAACAAACATTTCAGGTGAAGCAATGAAAAGGCGCTTACAAATTCCAGCAAAAAGCATAGAGCTGAATTTTGGTACAGTGCCTACATGTACTGCCTTGGGAGGGTCCACATACAAGCAGTGTTCAGGAGAAAACCTATGCTTGTTGAGTTGAATTTCCAATTTTCTCAAGGCGATTTGCTGATAGTCCATCTGAAGTGTGCAGCAACGTGATTGTGGTTTGGTACCAAAAAAGACATTTAAACTGCCATGTCCTATTTGGACAATGCCTATAAAAATATTAAAGGAGGATAATATTGTAATCCAATATTTCAAGAAAAGGGAGTCATACATGATATCATTGGCTACCAGACCATGCAAGATGATGTGAGTGACTATTGAGAATACCTTTCTTACAAGGAAAAATTATTCCATCCGTTGTGGATGCTGAATTGTATAAACCTGTAAACTTTCATATACAGATAGGGAGAAAGAGTCAAAGTTTTGAATGATATCAGGCCACAAAAAGAATGTTTGAGTTGATGTCAATGCCAAGACCTCATAACACCTCCTTCAAGTGCCTCCTCCTCCTCTAAAGAGGAGAGTGGTAGAAGCCCTAGTGTGACAATGTGGTATGGTATAGGGAATGTGAGTTGATGGGCAAATATGACCATAAACCAAGAATAAAACATCAGGATGACATATTATGAACTTAAAAGAAAGCAGTTATTATGTAATTAAGCTTGTTTTTTGGTTAATGGTATTTTACTCTTCTACATCATGCAAAAAATACTTTCAATGTTGAGATAAATGTTGTATTTTTGCACTTGTCGTGTCACTCACGTTTTGGATGTCGTGTCACTCACGGTATATAGGAGGGTACCATTTTCCATAGAGAAGGCTTGATTGATTTCGACCATATGTGTTAGATAGGTACACTATTTATGTCCATTTACTGGTACTCACAGTACTCCATGACAACTACTTGGGCACGAATCCAACCATATGTGTTAGTGGTCAGAAACCCATGTCCAAAATTTGTCGTGTCACTCACGCACCATTTTTTAATCATATCTGCTAAACGAATTGTTGAATTCAAATCAAACTCGTAGTGGCCCATGCCAGTCCTACATTGTATATAATATAGTAGTCATGATTGATTCATAACCTTAAAGTTTGAAGATATGAGCCCTTAAACCTCTCCGATTGTCGTGTCACTCACGTTTGAAAATGACCTACTGGAACTTTGGCATTGCTTTCAACCTCTTGCTATTCACATTTACAGGTATCATACCACTCTAATGCTGTAACCGATTTTTATTCCAATTCCCGATCCGATCCGATTTTCCCCTTTTTTCTACATTTTTCCGAACTCCGATTTTTGACCAGTGGGGAAAAAATCGGATCGGAAAAACCAAAACATAACAAGACAAAAAAAAAACATGTGGCGACATGTTTGCCGTCAAAATGCGCTGGTGATTTGTTTAGATCTCAGACAAAAGCGGTGGAAGGAAAAGAAGATAAAGGGGAAGAAAATTATGATTTGTTTTTATCTCCGATATTAGCGGAAAGGCAGGTGGAGAAGAAGATTATGATTTGTTTTGATCTCCGACATAATCGGGAAGAACAAAACGATGATGATAATTGGTGATAATTTGTTTTGATCTCCGACAAAAATGGAGGAAGAAAAACAACGAAAAGACGATATGTTTTGATCTTAAGCGGAGGCAAATAAGATTTAGTTGAACACGCTGACATGCGCGGTAATATTTACGACTATCTGACTATACGTCCTCTAATTAAGAGTTTACGATTACCTCCGCTATATCACTACGATGTTGTAGAGAAGGTAAATATCATGGTGAACAACTCTGGATAATAATGCGTCTTTTTCGGGAGGTCATGCGACCTTTATGAGATTACGATTACCTCACGATGTTGTAGAGAAGGTGAATATCACGGTAAACAACTCTTGATAATAATGCGTCTTTTTCGGGAGGTCATGCGACCTTTAAGAGTTTACGATTACCTCCGCCATCACTACGATGTTGTAGAGAAGGTGAATATCACGGTAAACAACTCTTGATATTAATGCGTCTTTTTCGGGAGGTCCTGCGACCTTTATGAGATTACGATTACCTCCGCCATCACTATGATGTTGTAGAGAAGGTGAATATCGTGGTAAACAACTCTGGATAATGCGTCTTTTTCAGGAGGTCATGCGACCATTAAGAGTTCACGATTACCTCCGCCATCACCACGATTAACCTGGCACGAGTAGTGATTTTACTACTCGAGGCGAGTAAAAAAAAATACTCGAGTTTTCTCGAGTACTCGAGTAGTAATTTGACCTTAAAATATCGCCATCTACGATCATTAATTACGGCCAAATTGTAATTCGGACGAAGGCAAAATGTGCAAGAGTATTGAGTGACAACGTCCATCACGGAACGCAACAGGTGGGACCATACGATTACGAAGCCTGGGTCTATCACACAGTAACTTTTCACGTCTCAAAAGCCGATATTACCTAGATTATTCATACAATGCTCGTATATCTGTCTTAAGTAGTTATTTTGAAGCGGAAAATTGGTCTTTATTTCCTGGTAATAATACCGTCTTCGAAGTTCGAACCAAGGTCGTAAATTTGTTTGGTATTCCATAGCCGCCGACGAACAGAACACAATCTCACTCGCATACTCGTCGTTGACAATGATACAGCCTTTTATCAAGACGTGCGGCAGCGCATGCATGATAGCTTGGTACTTCAATGCATTACTATTTTTGGTAGCGTGATCGCGATAAGACTTGAGAAAAGGCCATACTCGTGTCAATGCACATTGTCTCATTTCTCTCCCATAAAACTCCTTCCAGCGCAGCTTAATGAGCTTATGTAACTGGGGTGCCCGGTGCGTAATAAATCTTGCTCAGTGAATTGGGAATTTAGTGAAGTAGTTCGTGAAATGAAAATGCCATGCTACATCTACATGTATATTCTTACTCCCGCGCTCACTCTCAGTCTCTCACCTGTCACTCAGTGATATCTTTGCCGATTTCCAAATTTATTTGTATCTTTTATCACTTGTCTTTAGGCCAGGAGGGGGGGGGGGTCTAAAATCTAATGAGAATTTGAGGGCTCCGTTGATGTCTAGATAACGGACAAAACATTGTCATCTTGTAAGTTTTCAGTCATAACTTCCAAAGTTTATTTTGCGAACATTTTTTTTTTAAACTCTAAAAACAAAACAAAACTCTGAATAGCCACTTACCGGTAGTTACAGGCTATAACTAGGAAAGGAAAAAAAACAACAACGGCAAAATAGTAATCACAAAGTTGAATCTAATCTACTAATAAGTAATAACGCTTAATTTAGAGAGTTAAAGACCGTTAAGACATGAAGTATTGTAAAAATGAGGAAATGATAAATAATTCAAGAGCTTTAAGATGTACAAATGGGCCTTAGCAAAATACGCGAAAATTAACTCTATATTATTTTTCATCTCTGTAAGTCTCCTGTTTATATGTTTCAAAGTTGTAACGGTTAGTTTGGGACGTTGGTCTTTGCCATTTGGAATACAAGACACACATAAAAAACAACAACCGTAATCACAAAGTTGAATCTAATCTACTAATAACGGCTAATTTAGAATGTTAAATACAGTAAGACATGAAGTATTGATACATGAAATGTTGAATAATGCAAGAACTTCAAGATGTACCAAGAAGCCTAATTAAAAATATGCAAAAATTAACTTCATTATTTTCCATCTCTCGAAGTCTCATATTTTATCAGTTTTAAAGTTGTCATGGTACTTAGTTTGGGTCTTTGGGGCGTCGGCCTTTGCCATTTCCAAGAATCCTACAATTACGAACTTACTATTACTTGCGGAGGCGTGCTTTTGCGTCGCCGTTTCGTTTCATTTTACTTTCCTGTTTCCTCTCAAAGCATGTCCGTCATTTCCTGATTGTACAGGGCTTTTCAGTTTTCAGTGAAACAATGTACAATTAAATTCATCACTCATCAGAGAGGCATTCTTTTTTACTTTATCGCTGACAACATTAAAATATATCAATATTAACATGTTGTATGGGTTAAATAAAATGTGCCGAACTGCCGATGCAGTTCTAAACTTCCAATCGTACATGTATTTATGTATAAGAAAGAATCATTAATATCACGATCCTCCTTTGATTATCGTATTCGATATTATTTTTTTTTCTTCTATATTATTGCTTATGGGACATAACTGCCTATTCGTTTCCAAGACATTAGCAATATAAACTGGAAAGATCATTGAAAATGAAATTGCCAAATTGATTTATTAATGATGTCTTATCTTATGCACATAATCTCTTGTCTCGCCAGACTTTATCTAGCCCAAATAATACTCCCATTGATTAACCATCATTATCTTTCCGCCTTATCACGATTAACATAAACAACGAACTTTTTTCCTCTACCTTCTTATCTCTCTTCCCCTTCGCCCGTCTCTCTCTTTCTCACACTCTCTCCATTATCCACCCTCTCCCCCCTCTCTCTCTGTTTCTATAGCTCTCGCTTCATCTCTGTCCCAGAAAAGTCAAACTCATCAAAAATGGTTTCAAAGCAGTGAGAAAGAATTGCTCTACCATACCATGTCAGTGATGTCACATTTACTCATATTCAAGCTCTCTAATTTTTATGACAATAAACTAGTAAAAAAAACCTAAAAATTGTTGCGTTTTTATTGACTCAGTCGGTATGAGAAATAAATAACCGCTTTGACTAATGAACTGAACTCATGCATGAAACACGAAAGTGCAAAACTGAGATAAATCAAATTTTAAGAACACGATAAGACTAGATGAAAGGGTCCCTCAGCTGGGTACAACTATTTATCTAGCCATATGTTTCACTATAGTTTATAATCGTATTATGATAAAGGAAAGGCATTTTTGACTAGATGTACTAAAAAGAAATAGGGTCAATCCACGTCAAATCAACCAATTTTCAGACAATTTGTCACCCGACCCTCTTCGATTTTCTTTAAACTCGCACCAAATGTTGCCCCAAGTGTCTGACGGAAAAATCTGAAATATTTTGCCCCAAGGTCAAATGGTTGCTATGATACGGCCTCCCATAGCAACCAATGCGCACACAACAAAATTATTTTAAATAAAATTGGCTATGTTTGATTGACTACTGCAGCAAAGTTTGATTGATTACAGTCTTCATTTTAAGTAAATTGGAAGAACTTTTTGGTCTAAACATGCAGAGTATACTGTAGCGCGGACCTGTCAACCGGATTTCGCACACGAGGTCACCGAAAATGGCGTTAAGCATCCGTGTCAATGATTTCAGAAGCATGTTTGGAGGCTCATAAATCCAAAACTAAATTAGCTTAGAACCAAATATTATGCACATTTATGGACTTTCAGATGCTCAACAGAATTACAAAAAATTGACCCAAGAGTATGTGTCGTTTTCCTGTAGGGCGCCCTCAAAGTTGGATTTTTTTCAAAAGATGCCAAGTTCAAGGTCACGGATCACCTCCCGTCCCATCGAGGACGGGGACCAATTTCTGTGTTTTGATAGACATTTACCCATATTTTCAAGTGTTACTTGAGAAATTTTGCTACCGGAATGTTAAGGGGCTGATTTGCGCATTCCAAAATGGTCGTAAACACCCTAAAATTGATGCTAATGACACATACATGCTTTTTAACACTTTTCAAATGAAGAGCCCAAAGACATTGATCTCTTCTGTGATGATAGTCTGTAATTAGTATTAAAAGGATATATCTTCAAAAATAGTTTGTATTGTTGGTAATGACCTTGAAAACACACCTAAAATTCAATAAAAACAGTAAATTGGCTAATTTTCCAGAATCAAATGGCATTCAAATGGTGTTTACATTGACTTTCAAATGAGTGTCATTTCAATACAAAGGGTGAGCTTAAGCCAAAACTTGGAGGACATGTTCTACTTTAAGCAACATATAATATTTGAACTCAAAACCATATCATTTGACCTTGAAATTATTCCAAATATAGCTATTTGTTGCTTCATAAGTAGCATATTCATATCGCGCGTGTACATTGTACTTTGCAACACATTTCAAAATGGATTTTCTTATAGAGAGAATACCTGATCAGGCTGATATTTGCAGTATAAGTAGTCTGTAATGGGTTCTTGGAGGATCTACAGATTAAGTACCTATTCTCTCATGACAATGACCTTGAAAATACAGCTGAAAATCATGAAAATCAATAAATCATACAATTTTCATTAATAATTAAGTGTTTTTATCCACTTTTAATTGTGTGTTATTCCATTTTAGATTGTGAGTCCATGCTGATAATTGCAAATCATGTTCCACTTTTGGTCTACTTTAAGCTAAATGAAATATTTGAACTCAAAACCATATCATTTGACCTTGAAATTATTCCAAATATAGCTATTTGTTGCTTCATAAGTAGCATATTCAAATCGCGCGTGTACATTGTACTTTGCAACACATTTCAAAATGGATTTTCTCATAGAGAGAATACCTGATCAGGCTGATATTTGCAGTATAAGTAGTCTGTAATGGGTTCTTGGAGGATCTACAGATTAAGTACCTATTCTCTCATGACACTGACCTTGAAAATACAGCTGAAAATCATCGAAATCAATATATCATACAATTTTCATTAGTAATCAAGTGTTTTTAACCCACTCATGTCTTGATAGAATAGTTACCTAAACTGTAGATTTTCCAAGTACTCATTACAGACTACTAATACTGCATATATCAGCCTGATCATGTATTCTCTCTATGAGAAAATCCATTTTGAAATGTGTTGCAAAGTACAATGTACACGTGCGATTTGAATATGCTACTTATAAAGCAACAAATAGCTATATTTGGAATAATTTCAAGATCAAATGATATGGTTTTGATCTCAAATATTTCATGTAGCTTAAAGTAGACCAAAAGTGGAACATGATTTGCAATTATCAGCATGAACTCACAATCTAAGATGGAATAACACACAATTAAAAGTGGATAAAAACACTTGATTATTAATGAGAATTGTATGATATATTGATTTTTATGATTTTCAGCTGTATCAGGGCGCGACAAACCCGCTTGCCCGCTTGCCCGGGGCAAGTGAAAATGACGTGCGGGCAAGCACTTCCCAAAGTCAATTGCCCGATCGGGCAAGTGGTTGTTGCGTCTTTTTTCTGTACCGTTCCTCGTTTTTCCATAAATCATCAAAAATCCACACTCAAAATCATGAATAAGCCTTTAAAAATAGCGAGTAGCGCAGTTTCAAATTCCAAAATTGCGTTATTTTTTCTGTACCACGTATTTCCATACATGGTACCAGGTATGAAAAAAATCAATGCAATGGCCGGGAAACAGTTGAATGTAGTATAGGGGTCCATTATGACTACCATCATGTGCAATTTCTAATGCACATTTTCCCCCTTCCGATATCACAATTCTGTGATAAAATAATTAGAATTACACAGGAAATAAATCACAGTCTAGTAACCGCGCATTGGTGAGTTGTCATTCGGCTTTGCTTTTCAAAACGGCCTATTAACATAAAAAATAACTTGCCGTATTTGTTGATTATAACTTAAAATTCATTTGTTTCCCTTTTTGAGGGGATGAGGTAAATATCAGACAATAAATCATCAAACAAAGCTCCATCTATTTTACAAGGCCGGCGGGAGCCTCACGCACGTGCGCATACTAGCTAGCCAGTCTGAGCTCTGTCTCTCTGCCAGAGCTCTGGGGGACAATTCGCTCAGTAAAGGCCTCAATGATGGTGATTTTCTGTTTCAGACAGAGTTTACATTTCGGGTATATTATTCAAAACTTCCAATAAAGTTTGATGATTTCTTCATTGTCATGTATATTTAAGTTATTAATGAATACATTCCCACCAAATTTAGACTCCCCCATGGAGAAATGCAATTTTCGTAGAAGTCTGCGTTTTCAAAGAACTTCAGGAAAAGTTAGGGTATGTGGGCCTTTATTACATGGCCGAGTACAGGTTATTGTACTGGAATAGGCGAAGTAGAAATTAGATATTGAATTCATTTATATCAAAGTTCAACTCACAGTCACACCCACACAAACACCCACACACACACACACAACACACACACACACCCAAGATTCTAAGCATAGTGAAAGAAATTACTTAAAAATCATACAATATTAAACAATGTTAGTAATAATTCATTAATAAGTGAACAGGTATTCCTCAAAATAGATAAAAAAGTAGCATGTGAAAACATGTAGATAAAATTATTGACAGAGTGGAACATCATAAAATTATGAAGAAAAGACTTGATGGTTTCCAAATATTTTTTTTTAAACAAGAAAATATGGAAAATAAATGACCATTTCATGGATTTAAAGATGCAAAATGTGAAATTTTAGCCACTCCACTTTTGATGATAAAATAATTTTTTCCGAGTCAATAAAGAGCTGAACATTTTTCACTGGCTTTCTTACTTTTCTAACTACGGTAAATGAAAGCAATTCTAAGGAAATATGGTACGCAGGAAGCAATTTCATGGATTTAAAGATGCAAAATATGAAATTTTAGCAACTTTTGTTGAAGGGTTTTTTAAAACCTTAAATACCCATAAAAAATTGATTTTTTTTCTCCAAAATAAACGTAAAGACTTAAGCCTACGTTGCTGAAAATATCCTTTTCAATGTGTGTTCTTTTATACTGGACATGATTCTCAATTGTTATTTTGTATACCTTAATAAAAACAAGAGTAGTGCCGTCATAATGAAAAATTATTTTAAAAATTGGGCAAGCAGTTTTTTCTATCGGGCAAGCAAATTATTTCATCACTTGCCCAACAGGGCAAGTGACAAAAAAAAATTTTGTAGAGGCCTGGCTGTATTTTCAAGGTCATTGTCATGAGAGAATAGGTACTTAATCTGTAGATCCTCCAAGAACCCATTACAGACTACTTATACTGCAAATATCAGCCTGATCAGGTATTCTCTCTATGAGAAAATCCATTTTGAAATGTATTGCAAAGTACAATGTACACGCGTGATTTGAATATGCTACTTATGAAGCAACAAATGAAGCTATGTTTGGAATAATTTCAAGGTCAAATGATATGGTTTTGAGTTCAAATATTTTATGTTGCTCAAAGTAGACCAAAAGTTGAACATGTCTTTCAAGTTTTAGCTTAAGCTCACTCTTTGTCTTGAAATGACACCTATTTGAAAGTCAATGTAAACACCATTTGAATGCCTTTTGATTCTGGAAAATTAGCCAATTTACTGTTTTTATTGAATTTTAGGTGTGTTTTCAAGGTCATTACCAAAAATACAAACTATTTTTGAAGATATATCCTTTTAATACTAATTACAGACTATCATCACAGAAGAGATCAATGTCTTTGGGCTCTTCATCTTTGAGTTATCACAATTTGAAAAGTGTTGAAAAGCATGTATGTGTCATTAACATCAATTTTAGGGTATTTACGACCATTTTGGAATGCGCAAATCAGCCCCTTAACATTCCGGTAGCAAAATTTCTCAAGTAACACTTGAAAATATGGGTAAATGTCTATCAAAACACAGAAATTGGTCCCCCTCCTCGATGGGGGGAGGTGATCCGTGACCTTGAACTTGGCATCTTTTGAAAAAAATCCAACTTTGAGGGCGCCCTACAGGAAAACGACACATACTCTTGGGTCAATTTTTTGTAATTCTGTTGAGTATCTGAAAGTCCATAAGTGTGCATAATATTTGGTTCTAAGCTAATTTAGTTTTGGATTTATGAGCCTCCAAACATGCTTCTGAAATCATTGACACGGATGCTTAACGCCATTTTCGGTGACCTCGTGTGCGAAATCCGGTTGACAGGTCCGCGCTACAGTATACTCTGCATGTTTAGACCAAAAAGTTCTTCCAATTTACTTAAAATGAAGACTGTAATCAATCAAACTTTGCTGCAGTAGTCAATCAAAAATAGGCAATTTTATTTAAAATAATTTTGTTGTGTGCGCATTGGTTGCTATGGGAGGCCGTATCTTAGCAACCATTTGACCTTGGGGCAAAATATTTCAGATTTTTCCGTCAGACACTTGGGGCAACATTTGGTGCGAGTTTAAAGAAAATCGAAGAGGGTCGGGTGACAAGCATTGGTTGATTTGACATGGATTGACCCAATAATAAAAAAATATTAGTTGCACCCAGCCGACCCATGATTTTAACTAACTGGTTTTAAGAGCGTATGTATTGAATTTTAATTATATTCCTACTACTACAAGACGATAAAATCGTTTACTTTATTCATGAAACAGCGAGCAGTAAGAACTAAGAATAGAATTTAGGCTGTATATCATCTTCAAGTTCGCACTATGAGAGAATTCAAATTCAATTACTTCAAATACATTTTAAAAGCGCGCTCTAGTCTCTACTTAATGAGCTCCCTTCAGACGATTGGCAGCTGCGCAAGCGCAGTAAGGGGACTTTGATTTGAGCGCAGACTAGGCTTCCCGTCGATATGAACGACTGCAAAAACAATTTGTGGCTTATTTTGTTCATGGACGAGCTACGCGACGGGCGAACCGAAAAATAGGAGTGTAAGTTGCGATTTTGAATCTACTAATCTTACCCCCGAAAATGATTTCAACAAACGGATAAAAATAAAATACACGCATGGCTAGCTAGTAATGCGCCGCACTCGTAAGTCGCAACTGTGGAGTACTGGAGTTACGAAACAAATTAACAATGCAATTAAAGTATATTCTCGGTCAATATCATTCTGAACTTCACGAACGTACGAAGCACTGCGAACACAGCGGAGTGAGCGGACTACGCATGCCACTCCGCTACTGGCATAAGCGCTAGCGCCTAGGTTTCCCCGGTCACATGAATTTTGAACTTGTGCCGCGCAAGCAGGACTTGTGCGCTCTGACTTCAATTCCGCCGTTAAAACATCGTGAATAAACTGTTCCACGTGAAAAAATTAAGAATTCTGTGTAAAATTATGAACAGCAAAATTCACAATTCAACACGAGTGGTCGAGTAGAGTCTTCTACTCGGAAGAGAGCGAGTAATCCAGCGAGTGAACGAGTGGAAAAACAGTACTCGTACATCACGCGAGTACTCGAAAAATAAAAATTCCCTACTCGTGACGCGAGTAGTAAGGCAACACTCGAGTCTACTCGAGTAGTCGAATGCCTATCGTTGATCGGCGGTAGTTTCGCGTGCTGGAACGTCATTATCTTATTTTCCTTCCTCCGATTATGTCGGAGATCAAAACAACTCATCATCTTCTTCCTCCGCTTTTGTCGGAGATCAAAACAAATTCTGCCATCAGTGTAGCGTGCCGCATTTGTCCACGCGCCGGCCACATACAAATTTTAATGTATTTTTTTGTTTTTTAATATCTTCCGATCCGATATCCGAACCGATTCCGATTTTAGGAGCAAAACTTCCGAACCGAACTCTGATCCAGTAATTGCTCTAACTTACATTATACCACTCTAAAATGTATTCATTCCGATAGAGCAACATTTAAACTATATTGTGGTGAAATTTGAATGAAATCTACTGACGCCAAACAAAGATGTTTTTTATGTCCCTGTTTCGGCGGAGTCTGTTATTTTGGGGAGTGTTTTGGGGCACTTCCATATGCAAATGCATGCGCATTTCTGTTTTCTATTAGTGCACCTTGGTCCCAGTTAAGATCACAGCTTTTGGCTTAAAAAACAAAGAAATAGTCCTATGCCTAGGCTACTAAGTATTGAATACTTAAAAGTAAAATAGGCGATTTAGGCCTATTATAATTAGGCAGTGTATACAGCCACATGCGTGTGTCTTTACCATCCAGCCACACGCGTGTGGTTATATCCAGAACACTATCGAGTATTTGTGGATACCGCCACACGCCGCCAGAATAACAGTAAAACACGTATGTAGGTCTGACCGTCTATATCACGATCAAAATACCTCATTTCTTCATTAAATTCTTACATTCTAAAGACTAAACCCCTTTGATTTCTTTAAATTGTTTCAATTTCATTCTCACCGTCTTCTTTCCTTGCTTTTCTTGTCTTGTTACAAAAGGCCGCCTGTTAAATAGCAAATTTCCACACTTTTTCTACTTGTGTCGATTCTCTACTGACTCTAGGCTATGTGCGCGTACGTACGAAACCCAAACTGTGTATGTCTACTGCGCTAGCGCTGCGCTAACGCTGTATGGGTCTGCCACCGCAAAGGAAGCCAGAATCGACACAAGTAGAAAAAGAGAATTTGCTGTTAAACAGACGACCGTTTGTAACAAGACAAGAAAAGCAAGGAGAGAAGACGGTGAGAATGAAATTGAAACGATAGGATATCAAAGGGGTTTAAAATGTAAGAATTTAATGAAGAAATGAGGTTATTTTGATCGTGATATAGACGGTCAGACCTACATACGTGTTTTACTGTTATTACTGGCGGCGTGTGGCGGTATCCACAGATAGGTGTTCTGGATATAACCACACGCGTGTGGCTGGATGGTAAAGACACACGCGTGTGGCTGTATACACTGCCTTATAATTATATGACCATGATGACCTTAAAACTGCAGTAACTTTCTTATTTCTGGAGCTATTGAGATAAATGAGGTGTTAAATTAAAGGTCTTGATGAGCTCTAAATGATGCCATGAGAAAACACCTTCATTTTCTAAGATTTTTTTTTTTTGCAACATACCTAGGCCTATACCTGGGCCTGGGCTCGCGGCTCCCGCCCGCCCGCCCTGGGCATGCTGGGTTTTACTTTTAGAAATAGAAGTTAGAACGAAGCCGGCAAGAATTTGTTGTCGCCACAGATATGAATGGGAGAGCCTAGTATCAGTATGAGTATAAATTAAAAAGTTCGTGTAAAAATAAATTGAAGTGTGATTTCCTGGACAACTTACAACTCATTTCTGCCACATTTCTCCCAACTTTTACAGACTTCGTCATTGATGAGATAACACGCCATGTTGTATGGAAATATGGTATTGTATTGGCGCAAACTGTCGACTAATAATAAGTAATAATACCGACTACAAAAAATATGGAGTCTCCGAAAAGATGCAAACAAAAGGGAAATTGTATTTCTCTGTGAGGATGTAGGATTACGCGGGAGGGAGGATTGTAGGAAATTAAGATTGTGATATAAATTGGGGATAGAAGTGAAATAAAGCATGACTTGATTGAAGCATGATTGTGTCCTGCTAGCAAAACGAACAATGCTCTCTCAAATGATTTCAAGGCCAGTTTCTTTGTTATGACATGTAATAAGCTGAGCTATATCTCTCCAACTTCATCAAGACGGCTGGACTTTCAGTCAACATCCTTGGTTCATCTCTCCTTGTTGCTCCTTCTCAGTGGAAAAGTTGAAACAAATCCAGGTCCGCATACAAATGGTTCAGAAGGAGTGTATCCATGTGCTATCTGCGGAGATTGTGTACGTGACAGTGACCCAGCGATTCTGTGTGACACATGCAACTACTGGTGTCACATCTCCTGTGTTGGAATCTCAGCACGTAGTTATGATCAGCTTCTTGCAAAGTCTAGAAGTTTTGCCTGGAATTGTTTCCAGTGTGGATCCATAAACATCGGATCTAGCTCTTCTCTCCAAGGCCTTGATTTCACAGATACGAATAGTTTCTCTCCTCTCGATGACAGCCAGCTCGACTCTTCAACTTTTGATAGCTTTCCTGTTACATCTACACCAACTCGTAGCTATGATAGTCCCTCATCAGCTCGTCCTCACTTTTCATCCCCACAACCTCGCTCATCGAAGAGAAAACAGAAGGCTTTCAAGGTCATGACTTTAAATTGTAATGGCCTTAAAGGTAGTTCAAAAAGGTCAAGTTTTCATGCAGCAATCACTCAACACTCCCCGGACATTATATTAGGCTGTGAATCAAAGCTCAACACTGACATCCCTACTTACTCCATCTTTCCTAGCAACTACATAGTGTTCCGCAAAGACCGAAATCAGCATGGGGGAGGAGTTTTTATCTCTGTCCGTGATGATATTACAGTCAGCGAATGCCCACATCTTGCTACAGACTGTGAACTGTTGTGGTGCACTATTGAGTTAACAAATACCAAAAAGCTTTTTCTGGGGTCTTACTACTGCCCACCTAACGACCGCCAAGCTAGCCTTACTGGATTGGAAAACTCCCTTGCTTCGTTGATGGGAAACCGACGTGCTCATCCTAACATCCTGATTGCAGGTGATTTTAATCATCCTGACATCGACTGGGATGAACAGACTACAACCAATCCTAGCTCTTCAGTTACTCATCAAAATCTACTCGACATCTTACTCACAAATTCCCTCTTCCAGGTAGTGCGTGAAGTCACCCGACCGTCATCTGGAAATATTCTTGATCTGATATGCACTTCAAATCCTGGTCTTGTGGACAATGTTGAGGTGCTGCCCGGTATCTCCGATCACCATCTGCTGACTTACACCGTTAAATCATGTCCCAAGCTCCAACCAAAGCCACCACGGAAGATTCATCAGTTCAACAAAGCAGATATCTATCAACTTAAACAAGCTGCAAGAGACTTCTCTGATGCGTTTCTCCTCTCAGATCCTGAAAAACGTTCTGTAGAGACAAATTGGATGATGATCTCCAATTTCCTCAGTAAATGTTTGACTGAGCTTGTCCCGTCAAAGATGAGCAGAGGTAGAAGAAATCTCCCATGGATTACACAGGACATTAAACAGAAAATGAGGAAAAGAGACCGACTGTACAAGAAAGCTTGCCATCAGAATACTGGAGCTGACTGGGAAGTCTTTAGAAGGCTTAGAAACCAAGTAGCCAAGACTGTCCATAAAGCTCATGATGATTACATCAATAACATCATAGGAGCCAGCTTGAGTGATAATCCAAAAGCCTTTTGGTCTTACATCAAAAGCTGCCGCACTGAACAGATTGGAATACCTCCCCTGCGCACAGCTTCAAAACTGTGTTCCGTAGCTGCAGACAAGGCTGAGGCATTGAACATCTTTTTCCACTCCATGTTCACTCAAGAAAATACTCAGAGTCTACCATCAAAGGGCCAGTCTTCTTACCCATCTATTGGCCATCTACACATTGACAGGAGAGGAGTAGAAAAGCAGTTAAAGCAACTCAACCCGTCCAAAGCTAGCGGGCCTGATGAAATCCCACCCAAGCTTCTTAAGCTTATAGCCTGTGAGATTGCCCCTGTGTTTGCCTTTTTATTTCAACAAAGTTATAATACAGGTACTATACCATCACAATGGAAAAAGGCTCTCGTTTCACCAATTCACAAGTCGGGCGACAAGAGTGACCCATCAAACTACCGGCCAATATCCCTCACCTGTATTGCCTGTAAGATAATGGAGCACATAGTCCTCAGCCATGTTTCCAAACATCTTGCCAGGGGCTATCAACTACCACCCAACTGTCATTAGCCGTTCATGACTGGTCTTTCATTTTACAGAAACGCAGTCAAGTTGATACTATCTTCTTAGACTTCCAAAAGGCCTTTGATAGAGTGCCCCATGAACGTCTTGGCATCAAGCTCCAGCATTACGGCATCAAAGGTGACACTTTCAACTGGATAATGGCTTTTCTTTCAGACAGGAAGCAGTCTGTAGTTGTTAACGGCAAACAGTCTTCATGGAGGGATGTCTCCTCTGGTGTCCCCCAAGGCTCGGTCATCGGTCCGACTCTCTTCCTTCTGTTCATTAACGACATCCAAGATAACATCAAATCCTCTCTTCGGCTGTTTGCTGATGACTGTGTCGTCTACAGAGAGATCGTGACTGATGAGGACTTTCACATCCTGCAGCAAGATCTACTACAGCTGTCATCCTGGTGTGCTACATGGCAAATGAAATTTAATGTCAAGAAATGTGCTGTACTTTCCATCACACGTAAACGCTCTCCTCGCACCTATGATTATTTTCTTGACTCCGATGCGATACCTAGAGCCAACAACTACAAATACCTGGGAGTGACAGTGACTACAGATCTGCGTTGGAATCTTCACTGTCAGGACATCAGGAGAAAGGCCAGTCGTACACTGGGCCTCATCTGCAGAACTCTATCACCGTGTTCCAAAAAGGTTAAGGCCAAGGCATATACTGCGTTAGTCCGTCCTCAACTGGAGTACGCTTCTGAGGCATGGAATCCGCACACTGTTACAGCTGTTAAATCACTGGAACAAGTACAAAGATCTGCGGCCCGATTCGTTCACTGTGACTTCAGGAGAACAACATCCTCCTCAGCCTTGGTCTCCACCCTTGGATGGAACAGCCTCCACACTCGTCGGCTCTTAGCACAATGCTCCCTTTTTCACCGGATGCACCATCAACTGGTTCGCGTGCCTTTGCCACAGGTCATTTCTCCAGCAACCTACTTTGGTAGGCACGACCATATAGCTAAATATGCCATACCCAAAGCTACAATAGACACATACAAATATGCAATGTTCCCTAGGACAGTACGGATATGGAACAGATTACCAGGACATGTCATTCTCCATGGAAACCCAACTATGTTCAGAGAGGCTGCACTACCTATCATCAGCATGATGCAGCCTCCTGTTGGGTCCCACATGCTATAAATGGACCAATGCATGTTTTTACTCGCACCCCTGCATGCTCATTTTTATTGTATATATGTGAGCCAACCCAAATCCTGCACCTTGTCACCTCCATTGGCACATGACATTATCAACATCCCAGTATAGCTTCCAAGGAGCTGCGTTTTGGGATTATTGCGACAAGTAACAAGTAACAAGACTTTCTTGAAATTATCTAACTCCCCGAATTATAAAAGTTAATCTTAATTATTATGGATGTATAAGTATGAGGAGGCCATGAAATGAAATGTGTTTAACAAGGATGAAATTTGTGATTAAAGTACCATGACAAAGAGGGAGAGAGTGAGAGAGGATCGAGGATGAGCATATACGTTTGTCTCATGGAAAATTATGTTGACATCTCTATGGTTTGTTAACATTAGATTGTTTTTTTAGCCTAATCTCACTTTAAAATGCAAATGTCATATAAGGTAATTTTATTTATTGAATTGTGTTCCTTAATTAAATCTAAGATTATGTTATATATTTTAATTATGTCTTGCAGATGTTCGACCTTGTTATTATTAAATTTATCATATGTTGTGAATGGAAATCAATAAATCAAATCACATCCTCATTTCCTTATCAAAACACGCCGAGATAAACTTGACTTCTATGCATGTGGTTCAGTGTTGTAGTGTTGTAGAAAATTAATATTATTTATTGGTAATATGATGTAATCATGACTAATAAGGATAATGACAATATCAATAATAATGATAATAATTATGATTAGGATTATAGTCAGTGGTGTAACTACAGGGGGGCATGGGGGCACGTGCCCCCCCCCCCCCCCCATCAGCTGACTAAAAAAGGGAGGAAAAGAGGGAGAAAGGAAGAGAAACGTAGTGGGAAAGAAGACATTAATGTTCATTATAATGTTATAATTATGTTATGTTACATTACATTAGAAACATTTTTTTCATATAAATGAAACATGATTTGCTCAGGGCATAATATGTCTTCATTGTTCCTGGTGCTCCCATTGTCTGTTTACCGAGATATTATATAATCCTGTTATACTAAAACCTCCCGTTTTCAAGTCAATATACACCAAACTACCAAATATATTTCCTCGCACTTCGAGTTATTCTTTTACATGTACAATAGTATGCTTCTTTTTCATGAATACTTTAAGTGATTGTCCCATTTTAAGGTCTTAATATAAACATTTCCTGTCCGTGCTTACGTTCGCAGTAGTGGATTGGTGAAAGATGTCTGCTCTCCATCAATTCCTAGAATGAGTCCTTAAAATGTCCCTTTCTCTGTTTTCTGATCTGAATATCAAAAATTTTCAGCTCGCGCGTGCTCGCATCATTTGGTTAGTGAACTACGTAAGGTCTTCTTGAATTCCTACAAACAAGCCTTAAAATGCCCCTCTTCAGGTCTGAATTTCCTAAATTTTCAGCTCGCGCTTCGCGCTCGCAAGATTTGATTAGTGAGATGGGTATGTTAATCATGATTACAAGTGCTTTATGTGCATGTTTAGATGTAATTCTGACAAATTCAGCAAGCGCTTATTGGCACTCCCATTAAAAGACTATGGTGAGATGTGTATAATATTAATAGATAAAAGATTCCTAAAATATAGTCCTTAAAATCTTCCTGTTTGGGGTCAATATTTAAAAAAATTTCAGTTCGCGCTTCGCGCTCGCATTATTTAGCAAGACAGGTACGTATCATGATTACAAAAGATTGATTGTAATGTCCCTTTTTAGGTTTGAATATCAAAAATTTTAAGCTCGCGCTTCGCGCTCGCATATTTGACTAGTGAGATACATGTCCGTTTATTGGCACTGTCCTTATAAAAATATCTCTATTAGGTCAGTATACCTGGCAACTGGGCGAGCTTCGCGCGCTCACTAGGCAATTCCAAGTTTTTGCTGGTGCCCCCAATGCCGTGACCCACGGTACGCCACTGATTATAGTGATTTTATGACAGGAATAATTCTGGCAGATCTGACTGCAACTTTGACAACAATTTTCATACTTTAAAAATAGCTTACTCTAAAGAATGATAACAAGGTTGATTTCTATTCCATTAGGTTTTCCTTGTATTATTTTCTTTGACCAACAAGAATGTTTTAAGTCTTAATGATATTCTGAAAAGATTCGGTAAACTTAAACACAAACTTCAATTTTGTCATTTCCAAATGGGCTACGGCATCAATGGCATGATGAGCCAAAAATTTTGAGGGGCCAAGCATGGCATACAGAGCAAAATTTTAGGTTTCAAAATCAACAAATTTTGGATTGTGCTTGCATAAAATATTGTTAAGTAAGGTTCACATTCAATTTACACCAAAAAAATGCTTAGAATGTCTAGTTTTTAGGTCAGAATATTACAAATTTTTGAGCGAGCGCTTTCCGCTCGCATTATTTGATTGGTGAGTTATGTATCCTATTTATGAGTCATTAAATGCAGTCCAGAACAGCTTCCTTTTCTGGTCAGTAAAAATTTCAGCTTGTGTTTTGTGCTCGCGTTAATTTGTTTAGTAAGATGCACACCTTTTTCATGATTACAAAAACAGCTCGAAATATTAAAATTTCATTTCTTATTACATCTTATTACAACATCTCGCAAGGATGCCCTTTTAACAGTGATTAGCACCATAATTGACCCAAAATCAAGTTTTGCAACTTCAAAATTTATTTTTTTTTCAAAACCACTTGCTCGCTATGCTTTCTATAGCGGGAAATCAAAGCCTAAATCACAATATCTTTCTTATCAATTAGAAAAAGCTTTGCTGAACTTAATTTCCACAAAACACACAACTTCTTCACACAGTTGATAATCTCATTTTGAAAATATCTGTTTGCACCAAAATTCTCATTTTGACTTATACTGTAAGTGCATTTTTGGCTTTGACCTCCCCCCACCCCCCCCAAAAAAAAAAACATTCTGCCTCCCCTGTCCCAGGTAGAGGAGAAAGACATATGTTAAAAATGGGCATGCCAGGATCAGATCACTTTGGTAATAATAATTATTGCAATGTGAATCGCCTAGAACAATAATTAAATGTACAAAGGTAACTATATACTTATTTTAATTTTATGTCTAAATCTACATGATCTATCATGAAATTATTTTCGTTTTAAATGTACAAGGGTCAAAAATTTTGCTCGCTCACACCTTTTATTCATTTGGTCCTGTGTGTCGTGTATGCCGCCTAAGCATTGTTGTCTAATTTTTTCCATATATTGTACAATTGAAATGCCTTGGCCTTGGCCTTGGCCTCGAGGTTTTCAGGCCTTGGCCTTGGCCTTGGGTTTCCATGCCTTGGCCTCAGCCTTGGTTATTGAAGCCTTGGCCTTGGGTATTAAAGCCTTGGCCTTGGCCTTGGAGGTTTGAGCCTTGACTACAACACTGATCAGGTTATATGGCCTTGTCACCACCCCATCACCCTCAATGTCGAAACATACAAAGACTGGAATTGGATGATACTTTAAAAATTAATGTATTACTTTATCATTGCATCGTTTTTTTTCTAATATGAAAATATAAAGGAAATTAAAAGAAAAATCTCAGAGCGATTATGACAGTGTCGACGTCCGAAGTCAACGTCAAATTATCTTAATGGCTGTGAAAAAAAATATGCATAATAATCTTGTGGCAGACTCTGGAAATATATATAAAAGACGGTGACTTTGCCTTTCATTTTTGAGAGATATGCTCCTTTCAAGATCTACGATTTTATTTTTACGGCATTTTCTAATATATATATATATTGTAAAGAAATGGATGAAGAGAACAATGGTAGGCGTAGCTTAAATCAAGGTTCCCCAGAGCTATCTACCCTTTTTGGAAAAATTGGTGATGCCGAAAAAATGTCTCTGCCGGGAATCGAACCCGGGCCCCCAGCTTTGAACGCCGGTGCCTTAACCACTAGACCACAGAGACGGGTTAATGGTCATGGCGAACCCAGTCCGATTGACCCTCAGACAGATTTTCGACACTATACCAATTATAATTTCCTTTGTCGGGTGAAGGTGGGTTTAGAACAATGACAAGCCGCCATGCCTCAGCTGGATCAAAGCTATTGCTTCGATACAGTACATAATATGGGAGAAGAAATACAAATGTGTAAAGTTATACATGTACAACAGCTTTTGGCAACTCTTTTTTATTTAAATATTGTAAAGAAATGGATGAAGAGAACAATGGTAGGCGTAGCTTAAATCAAGGTTCCCCAGAGCTATCTACCTTTTGGAAAAATTGGTGATGCCGAAAAAATGTCTCCGCCGGGAATCGAACCCGGGCGCGCGTTTCCGTTTTACACCCTGGCGAAGGCATTTTCCGGAAAAGTAGCCAAAAAGCGACTAGTGAAGAGTCTACACACGTCGCTGGTTGCATGCAGCGTGCGACACAGGCGAGTCCACCACCGCATGCAATTTGCACAGTTACTGATCATATCAGAGCACAGAGTTCCTCGGCACTTCATATATAGAGAGAGCGGCAGTCAGGAGTGAAATCGAACATGCTTTTGCCGGCAGTCGCGTTGTTTATGATAGTTTTTTTCTTCTAAAAATAAATTATTAACTGAATGAATAGAATGACAGACAAAATCAAAATAAACAGATACTTATAATGGAAAGACAAATTGAAGTTTGATGGATTGATACACTTAGAAGCTGCCGAAAGATAGATATAGAAGACTGATAAATAGATAGAGACAAGATAGATAGATAGATAGAAATAGAGAGAGAGAGGTGAATAGATAGATAGAAAGAGAGAGAAAGAGGGAGAGATGGATGGATAGATAGATAAATAGAGAGGGGGGAGAGACATGAGAGGTCGACATATAGAGGGAGAGGGGGAGAGAGAGAGAAGGATAGATAGATAGAGAGGGAGAGATGTTATAGATAGAAATATGGACGGACAAAGAGAAAGAGAGAAAAAAAGACAGACAGATGCTAGAGAAGGAGAGAGATAGAGAATTTGAGAGACAGATAGATAGATGTTAGATAGATAGAAAGATAAAGAATGAGAGAGACAGAGAAGATAGACAAATTAACAGATAGATAGATAGAGAGAAATAGAGAAAGACAGACAGATGGATAGATAGAGATAGATGAGAGATAGATAGATGTTAGATAGATAAAGAGGGAGAGAGACAAAGAATATTAACAAATTAACAGATAGATAAGTTAAAAAAATAGATAGATAAATAGATAGAGAGAATAAGAGAAAGACAGACAGATGGATAGATAGATAGAGATTAAATAGATAATTAAAGAATGAGAGAGACAGAGAAGATTATTAACAAATTAACAGATAGATAGATACTCTAGTTAAAAAATAGATAAATAGAGAGAAATAGAGAAAGACAGACAGATGGATAGATAGATGGATCTGAGAGAGATAGATAGAGAATTTGAGAGATAGATAGATGTCAGATAGATCAAGAATGAGAGAGAAGAGCGACAAATTAAGAGATAGATACTGTAGTTATACGTAGGTAGGTAGAGAGAGAGAAATACAGAAAGACAGACAGATGGATGGATAGATAGAGAGAGATAGAGAATTTGAGATAGATAGATGTTAGATAAAGATCGAATGAGAGAGACAGAGAAGATTATTAGATAGATAGATACTGCAGTTACATAGATAGATAGATAGAGATAGAATTTGAGAGATAGATATATAGACAGATAGAGAGAAAGACAGACATCAGCAAATCGGCAAGGCAAATGATCAAGGCCGAACATCCGTATTGAACCTGGAAAGTATAAGCTCAGCTGCATTATGTTCTGCGGATAACTTCGGTGCGGACTTTGGATCGCGCGCCCAGCAGATAATGTAAACAAACGTAGACGTAGACTCTTCACTAGTCGCCTTTTGGCTACTTTTCCGGAAAATGCCTTCGCCAGGGTGTAAAACGGAAACGTTTGAACGCCGGTGCCTTAACCACTAGACCACAGAGACGGGTTAATGGTTAGGGCGAACCCAATCCGATTGACCCGTCTCTGTGGTCTAGTAGTTAAGGCACCGGCGTTCAAAGCTGGGAGCCCGGGTTCGATTCCCGGCGGAGACATTTTTTCGGCATCACCAATTTTTCCAAAGGGTAGATAGCTCTGGGGAACCTTGATTTAAGCTACGCCTACCATTGTTCTCTTCATCAATTTTTTTACTATATATATATATATATATATATATATATATATATATATATATATATGTAATTGATAAAATGCATATATATGATTAAGAAAGTACAGTGATTCAACAGGATGGGCACAATTAAATTTGTAGAAAAAAAGGGCGTATGCACTTGGCACTATTTTTACTTGCGGAATCCAATTTCCCGGGGGGGGGGGAAGGGGGGAGAAATATATTGCTGTACACACACGTGACCAAAAAACGCGTTGAAAGGGGATGTTTTTCAGTTTTGGACGAGGTCCGCGCGTGTATCAAAAACACAAATTTTCAAGAAAAGGGGTGGCTTTGAAAGACTGGTCAATCGCGGGAGTAGTATAAGGTTGTCTCCAGCGTCATGACGTAATGTTACGTAACCCTCATGAATAATAATGAGGGTCATGAATATTAATGAGGGTCGTGAATACATAATGAGGGTGTCTTGGGCGTCATGACGTCACACGAGCCCTTGGCTCAACCCTAGCCGTAACCCTAACCGTAAGAGTACCAGCAACTGTAACCCTACCCGAAACCCTAAATGTACCAGCAACCCTAACCATACCCCAAACCCTACTCTATCGATGTCACTGACGTCAGGCAATGACATGGACGACATCGATAATGACATCGTTGGATTGGAACAAGGGTAACATGATGAGGAAAAATAATAATTAAAAAGCGACAGTTTCGTCATTTGGTTATTTTCATCATTTTGATAATTCTGTCATTTCGTCATTATTTGCTATTCTGCCATTTGTCAATCGGTCAGTTATTCATTTTCTCGTGCTGCCATTTCGTCATTCCATCCTTTACTGGGAAAGGGATGGGAAGGGGGATGGTCCGTCGGCAAGCCCAGACAGGGAGGAGCATGGGGATAAGTATCCGTCTTTTCATTATTGTACAATTCGTCATTTTCATACCATCGTTTATTTTTTCTCTCGTTTTGTCATGTTGATAATTCTGTCATTCGGCCATTTGGTAATTATTCTAGCATTCGTCGATTGGTCAATAATTTATTTCTCATTCAGCCATTCGGTCATTTCGCCGATTTATCATTTTCTTCGTTCCATTATACGCTGTTGTTCCGTTTTTAGCAGTTTCCTTAAGAAATTGTTTCATTGAAAATCAAGAAACATATGCATCATTTTGTTTTACTTTGTTTAATTTGTCTATTTATCATTGTGGAGCGTTGTGACCCAGTGGATTAGTCTTCGGACTTTGAAACAGAGGGTCGTGGGTTCGAATCCCAGCCATGGCGTAATTTCCTTCAGCAAGAAACTGATCCACAATGTCCATTTCATTGCCTGACGTCAGTGACATCGATAGAGTAGGGTTTGGGGTATGGTTAGGGTTGCTGGTACATTTAGGGTTTCGGGTAGGGTTGCACTGAGTTGCTGCGCTCTTACGGTTAGGGTTACGGCTAGGGTTGAGCCTAGGGCTCGTGTGACGTCATGACGCCCAAGACACCCTCATTATGTATTCACGACCCTCATTAATATTCATGACCCTCATTAATATTCATGAGGGTTACGTAACATTACGTCATGACGCTGGAGACAACCTTATACTACTCGCGGGGTCAAACGTAATTAGGGTATGTTTTTTCCCCAAAGTTTTTTTTTTTCTAAAGACTAGCCAAACGTGTTTCTCAATATTTTTATTTTTATATTTTTATAATTCTGACCCAAATTGTAACAATGAAAATAGAAACGGTTTTCACTCAATATTCTGTTTTTGCTTTTTCCGTTTCGGAAACAGAAAAACGAATTATCCGCATGTACCTTGATTCCGGGCGCGTACTGTACCTAATATGCAGTGCAGCAGGCAGGGACCACGCACGGCCGCCGGCGATTTTTTTTTCCGTATAATGCGCAATAAACCCATGTGCGCATGCGTTTGGACTTTGTACTTCGCCTCGTTCTCAAATTCAGCGCACACGGCGTAGTCTTTGCACACAGACTCTATTTGCTAGTATGACGAGCCCACGTGGAATTATATGGTGCTATACGAGTCTGCATAGTTGTATGATTCAGACCCTAATGTCTACAGGCAGACTTTATTATTCAGACCCTGCAAGCTCCGTGTATTGGAAATGTATTTCAACCAGACACTTGAGTGGTTTACATGGTTATTGATGGGCCTATGTGAGAACATATAAAACATTTTGTATTGTTTTATATTATTTAATTAGACCTTGTATTGTTGTCATATACCATACACTGACCGCTCTCTCTCTCTCTCTCTCTCTCTCTCTGTGCATGCTTGTATATTTTGGGGGTTAACCCTAAAAAGACTGGGGGGCTGATTCAGCCCCCCCCCCTCGACATTTTTCGCGATAAATCCGCTGTGCAAAATTTTTTGACCGCGTCGCTCGCTGACTTTTTACTTTCAAGTCTCGCGCAACTTTTGAGACCAAAATTGTGACCCCCGGGTACGCGGTTCCAAAATTACACAACATTTCGTAAGTGCATGCAGACCCAAAATTACTCAAAAACGTGAATTTGTGTACAAATCCAATGCAAATAGTGTTCTTAGCCAAAATTCATAAATGTTTCATTATTTTTCCTTTTACCGCTTAAAATCAATTAATTTTATCTTGTTTATGGTCAAAATAAAGTCCCCGACAATTTCCATTGAAAAAACAATAAAAAACAAAAAGTCGAAAAACAAAGAAATACATAAGAAATTTAGAAAACAATAGAATACATAAGAAAATAAATTTGATTTTGAATTTTTTTTAAATCAATTTGATCAGATGCCTATCTAGAGTATGTGAAACAAAAATTAGCATTTCAGGGGCATTACTTTATTAATTAGAGCAAACTTATGATTTTACGCATAAATTAGCATAATTAATGAGACATGAGATTTTTTGCCGAATTTGATGTTATAGTTTTGTAGATAATGCCATGGGTAATGCGTGGGCCAATTTTCGTCGCAATCGCACGATCAACGGTCGAGATCATAAGGGGGGGGGGGGGCTGAATCAGCCCCCCCAGTCTTTTTAGGCGTCGAAATAGCCCAGTCTATTTAGGTTTAATTAGTAGTGATTTAAATGACGACTGTGCACACACGCATAATTACTTTCTCTCTCTCGATCTCTCCATTGTCCAAATATCTCTGCTTGTTTTTTTTTATATCTCGCCGGCTGAACATAGAAATAAAATAAATATGAATGAGACGCCCATGTCCACGTTTGATTTATATTGTAGATACGTAAAGGGGTACTCCGTAAAAGAGAAAATTCAAAGAGCAAAATCATGACATTTCCATCAAAATCGGATAACAAAATTAGTTATTAAATTTCAAAGTTCAGCAAAATATTTTGTGAAAACAGTTATATTAGGATTCGTTTCAAGAAAACGAAATTCCCTGATTTTTTTCTGTTTTCGCATTTTTTTTTTTTTTGTAGTGTAAAATACTCATCTGACTCGTTCGATATTTTGGCCAATCAAAATTCCCTGATTTCCCTGATGGACTGGATACCCTGTTTATATGCGCGCCATCATGATTATTCATGAGGGAATATTATGGCATAAACGCATGCGCACATGGGTTTATTGCGCATTAAATTACGGAAAAAAATTCGCCGGCCGCCGTGCCCTAGCGTAACATCCCAGAAGGAAAAACCAGTTCCACTGGACCAGTTAGACCAGTATGATTTTAACTGGTATATCTGGAAATTGGAACATTGGTTTACTGGTCTAACTGGTCATACTGGTCCGGTTAAAAATTAAACTGGTCTTGAAGTACTGGAATTTTATACTGGTCTTGTTTCTGGTGGTTGTTACTGGTCTCAATGGTCTTCATACTGGTCTAACTGGTCCTCAAACTGGTCGAACTGGTCCTCGTACTGGTCTTACTGGATCAGTTTATTACATGTATTTGGTTTGTTATATACCATGGCCAGTGAAATGTGATGGAAAAGATGGTTAGTAAATAAATCTTTCTGCTGTTATTTTGAATGTGATGTATAAAATTACACATTTTCATTGTGAATTAGTTCACACAATTATTTTGAAGGTTTTTTAAACAACAATGAGTGCTATTGCAAAGATATTCCATTATAAATCCTGATTTTTCTTTAAAAAACAGGAAATATGCAAATGAGGTAAACCACGTGATCAGCATCATCAGAATTACTGGTATTACTGGTCTTGACCAGTTTAATTTCAAACATTGAATTACTTTAGACCAGTTGACTATACATCAGAGGAATACATCTTGCTTTGATCTTAATCATAATTAGAGGAAATAATTATTTTAATTATAATATCAATAATTGATAATTATGATAATATTAATAATAATAATAACAATATCAACAATAATAACAGTAATAAGAATGATAACAAGAATGACCATAATAATAATAGTGATAATCATAAGAGCAATATGATGATAACATACGATAATAACTTTCTCTGAATTGTAAGATTCATTTTTCATAAATAAATGATCTGACTTGAAAGTCATTATTTATTGGACCAGTAACCAGAATGCAATTGTTTGAATTGGTCTCCAGTTCATTTTTACTGGTCCAGTTAAAAATCAACTGGTCCAGTAAACATATACTGGAAACCAGTAAAAATCTACTGGAAACCATTTATTGGACCAGTAACACCAGTTTAATGAAAAACAATTTAACTGGTATTACTAATTGCTTCAACTGGAATGCAATTGTTGGAACTGGTCTCCAGTTGATTTTTACTGGTCCAGTTAAAAATCAACTGGCCCAGTAAAAATATACTGGAAACCAGTAAAAAAAAATTACTGGTCTAACTGGTTTTTCCTTCTGGGATAGTACAGTAGCCCTAGCGCTAGCCGGGCAGCGCTTGTGCGACTGTGCGTGCGCCGCTGAGCATTGGCTCGCGCAAGGGGTCCAAAAGGCGTAAAAGTACTTGATATGATGACCTTTTTTTTTTTTTAATTGTCAATTTATTTTCCTACGTCCCCCCTGAAATTTTTGGGTTGAGATCGATCCTTTTTTTTTTTGCTTGTCAAAACATTTTTGGTTGTCCCCTCCTAAAATTGTTGGCTTCCGCCGCCAATGGAGAGTAGTGATGACTTTCTGAAATATGAAATAACAGTAAGTCCTCCCTGAACACGTGGAATTAGCATTGTTTAATACTATTTGGTTCAGTTAAGTTGGTCCATATTGTCAAATTTGTAAAGAATTGCTCAAACAATAAAAAACAAAAGAAATTTCGACTGTCTCATTGCATGTCACTGAACTGTGCTTATTTGGGGGAAAATAATCGAAGTTTTAAAATGTCACAGCTTTCTTATTTTACATCTGATTTTGATGAAATTTTCAGCAATATGCTGGTTTGATTTTTCACTATTTATTTAAATCAACATTTTCCTGGGGTGGTCTTGACCTTTAAGGACTGCTTGCACTTAGCTATGAAGACGTTACATATTTCAACAAACAAATAATGCGAGCGCGAAACGCGAGCGGAAATTTTCCTAGAACGGGACACTCTATTCATTTTTTGTAAATCATGAAAGGGATGAGAAAGGGGGATCCTTCCCTATACGTTCATAATTCGAGCACAAAGGGCGAGCAGAAAAATCTTGTTATTGTGATCTGAAACTGGATAACTGAATGAACATGCGCGTGCGTGTTTCAGATTTAGACCTAGAATCTAGGCATTCTAAATACATCTCTTATCATGAAAACAAAAGCAAGCGCGAAGCGCGAGCTTAAAATAGGCCTATATGATATTCCGATCTGAAAAAGGGGTCAATTTCAGCTTTATATTTCAAACACTTTGTAGGAAAATTGTAAGGTGGATATAACTCGCACTTGATAGAGGGCTCATATTTTTTTTCATTATTAATTTGAGTTTAAGACATATGACCGTGACATCCTGGGCATGTTATCGTATGAAAATGATAACTATATATCTTCCTATTCATCTTGCTAGGCGCGAGATTACACAAAAGGGACAATTTAATTATTAAATTGATATGTTATTTATTAATGCATAATGAGGGCGCGGAATCTGATGATATTATGACCTGAACACTGTACATTTGAAGCACTTTTTTATTATGAATAGGATGCATCAGTAATTAGTTGATATATATTTAACCATAAATGCGAGCGCAAATCGCGAGCCGAAATTTTTGATAAACTGTCATGAAAAGGGGATTTTAAGTAGTTTGTTATATAATCAATATTGAGACATACATAACCCGCCAATCAAAATGCAAGCATGGCAGCGCTAGCTGATACGTTTTGACAATCAGACCTGAAAAGGTATATTTTGAAAACTTTATGGAATACATGAAAATAATAGGTACCTGATAAATAAAAATTCGCGAGCGCGCAGTGCGAGCGGAAAATGTTAATATTCAGACCATACACTGACATTTTTACAGAGCACTTTTTAAAAATTAAATTGTAAATCACACAAATTAATGAAAGTTCGATTTCTGATGAGAAATATGTTTTGTATAGTGACTTCCAAACTCGATATTTAAGCTCCATGTTGAACAAGATCACCTAACAGAAAATGCGAGCGCGAAGCGCGAGCGAAAATTTTATATAGTGACATAAAAAAAAATTTTCCAAGTCTTCCTCTCATTTTTTTTTCACTCGTCCTCCTCCTCTTCTTTTTCTCTTTTTTTCCTTCCTTTTTTTTCTTTCTTTCCTTTTTTCTTTTTTTGCTCCGCCAATAGGAGGGCCCCGGCCCCTCGGGCCCCCACCTGTATCTACCTACAGGGCCGTCGCCAGGGGGGGGGTGCGGAGGGTGCGAACGCACCCCCCTTCAGAACCAAAAAAAAAATAAAAATAAAAAAAAATAAAAAAAAAAAAACCCGGAGGGGGGGGGTAGGGATACTTGAGGGCTCTTTTGAAAAAAAACGTTGTTTTTGTGTTTTTGTGGGTTTTTTTTCATAAAAAGCACCCCCCCCCCTAGAAAAAAGCTGGTGACGGCCCTGACCTATATACATGTATATTGTTAATATAAAAAGGGCTTTCATTTTTCTTTCAACACTCCAAAAACTCCGTTTTGTCAAATGACCACACAACAGAAAACTCACTATCCAAATCAAAATCAAATCGATATTGTTTTTAAACTGTCTGGTGTACACGGTGTAAGCTGGTTTTGCTTCAACACCTTAGTGCTAATACCATTTTGAATCAAATCCATATTGTTTTAAAACTGTCTGGTGTAAGATGGTTTTACTTCAACACCTTAGTGCTAATTTTTACATTTCAATTACAAAAATCAAAGTTTGTGATAGATTTTGATATAACATTTGAAAAATTATAGGCCTGTATTTCATGCCTATCACTTTCCTCTTCTCCCCATTTTTTGGTCTTGAAAAAAAAATTGGGGGGGGGGGTGACAAAACTTCGATATCCTTTATTCTTATAAAACAGCATAAAAATGTAATAATCTCATAAGCCCTATTTAAATAGCGCAAGCTGAAAGTTTCTGGAATTTCATGTATTTTGTCCTGAAAATTGAATATTCTGGGCAATTTTTGTGAACCTGAACAAGATGCGTATGTAACCCGGGGGGGGGGGCACTCAATATATAATGCATAGTGGGTATGTGCCGCGGAGGGGACCCCCATTTTCACACTCAAATTTCCGTTCCATGGCATAGCATTTTTGTCTTATTGAGAAAAAGAACAAAGAAAGCCGCTCCAAGGCATGGCATTTTCTTCTTATCGAGAAAAAAACAAGAAAGAAATCCGCTCCAAAGCTTCGCATTTTTCGTTACGCCGTTCCGATCGCATTGATCTGCTATATAATCATGATAATGAGCTGCAATTTTGGTGAAAAGCGGCCGTAGAGCGCTTTTCGACCATCGCCTCAGCGCGAGCGCACCCGGCGGAGGCCGCGCTAGCTGTGTCGTGCACTATTGCCCGTTCCATAGGGATGCATATACGCACTCACACGCTGGAGATCCGTTCCAAGGACCCCCGTTTTCACAACCATTTGTAGTTCCGAAGCCGTTCCGAGGACCCTCCTTTTTACAGTAAGCCCGCTCCAAGGCCCCCGTGTTTGCCTCCCCCGCGGCACACCCCTACCACTTTTTTGGTCGAGTGCCCCCCCCCCCCGGTATGTAACTAGATAATTACTGCGAGTGCGAAGGGGCCGGCCCTCGCAGGCCCCCTGGATCCGCCTATATGCCCTTGCAAAGAAAAAAATCATCTTCGAGCGGCCGATCAGGGAAAATATGCCTGAAAAAATCCGGGCCTCCCTATTGGCGAAGACCATGGACGGAAATCCCAGGGGGGGGGGGGTGGGACGGGCCCCCTTCTAAAAATAGTAATTCAAAATCGAAACAAAACACGTATTAGGAAGAGATCTGCCGGGGACGAGATGACCTTACTTTCAGTGGGATATGATAGCCATTTTTTTTTACTTGTCAAATTTCCCAGCCCCTTGTCCCCCTACCTTTAGGGAGAGATATCTGCCCCTGAGAATACTCCTTGAAATTTTCTCCCATCATACAATGCAAGCATGGCAAAAATTTCAGCTCATCATCCGAATTTTTCATTTAAGTTCATTTTTATTTGACTTCCAACTTTGAGTTTGAATACATGACAAATTAACATACATACATAACCCAAACCGCATACAATCGTAATTCCGAAGCTTCGTAATTCCGAAGGTTCGGTTATTCCGAAGGTTCGTATTTCCGAAGGTTCGTATTTCCGAAGGTTCGTAATTCCGAAGGTTCGTCAATCCGAAAACGAAATAAGTTTCGTAATTCCGAAGGTTCGTCAATCCGAAAACGAAATAAGGTTCGTAATTCCGAAGGTTCGTTAATCCGAAAACGAAATAAGGTTCGTAATTCCGAAGGTTCGTTAATCCGAAAATAAAATAAGGTTCGTTAATCCGAAAACGAAATAAGGTTCGTTAATCCGAAAATTGAATAAGGTTCGTATTTCCGAAAATGAAAATTAATCATTTTGGTAACAAACACGGATAATAATAATAATAGCTGGGAGAACAGTTTTCAGAACTGAAGTGGCTTCCCTGGGTAAATAATATCATTTTTATAATTTTAGGCCTACATGAAATTTCCAAAAGTTTGAGCACGTGATTCGCTGGCAACATCTCACAAGGATGCCCTTTTAACAGTAATTGACCAAATAGGCGAATTTTACATTTCCCCCCAAACCGCTTGCTCGCTACGCTCGCAGAAATGAACGTAAATACATAACTTACCAATCTGAGATCACTTAAAAATTTTTGCTCAACTTAATTACTACAAAACACACTACCTTTTTACACAGATGATAATCTTATGGCGAAAATATCCGTTTGCACCAAAATGCCCCTATTGGCCCCTTTTTTGCCTCCCCCAAAGGAAAATACGTTCCGCCGCCACTGGTTGAAACACGCATCGTCTTCATGGCTAACTGCAAAAGGTTTTTAAAATGTCCTCTTTAAATCAGGTCAGAGCTTATATATAAAATTTCTGTTTGCGCTTCTTGCTCGCAGTTATTATCTAGTTACATAGGCATCACAAACATATTGCCCATCATTTAAAAAAAATATAGCTCGCGCTCGCATTATTTAAAAAGGGTTTATCATGTTATTACATATTTACTTTATTGTATAAGTATAAAGCTAATTATTGACTGTTAGGACTACCCTTTCAAAAAAAAACCAAATTAAACTTTAAGCTGCCGATCGAGGAAAATATGGCTGAAAAAATGCCCCCCCCCCCATATGACAAAAGTTGGATCCGCCGGGAGGGAGGCAGGGCGCACTTGCACCCCAAAAATGAAATAAAAAACCGGGAAATGCATATTTTTCCAAAAATGGGAAAGATCCTTTTTCAAAAATAAATATGCTGTTTTTCATGTTTTCGAAATAAAATACTTTTTTATTAAAGTTAAATTTCAGGCTGGAATATTGCAAATTTTCAGCTTGCGCTTCGAACTCTCAGTTATTCGATTGGTGAAATAATCCTAAAGAGGTCACTAAATTCTTTCTTTAAGATTCCTTTTCTGGTCAGTATGTTTAAGCTCGCGTTTTGCGCTCGTGTTAATTCTTTAGTTAGATGTACATCTCTTAGTGACAGTAGAAATCTGCTCGCATTTTTAAAAACTTATTTCCATTTTGATTGAAATTCCCTAAAGTTTTAGCTTGTGATTCACGCTCGCAACACCTCGCAATAATGCCATTTAAAGAATAATTGACCCCCAAAACGAGTTTTATAACTTCACCTTTGATTTTTTTTCACCAAGCCGCTCGCTCATTATACTCTCTCCTGAAAAATAAAGGCTAAATATACATTTGGCCATAATAAGAAGTCATTTAAAAAAAGTTTTTTAGATAATCTTAAGGTGAAAATATCACCAAAGTGCCCATTTTGACGTATGAGTTTCATTTTTTGGCTTTACCCCCCAAACGAAAATTCGTTTGGCCGCCCTTGCCTTCCCATCCTCATAACAATTGAACGGCAAGTGTCCACCACCCCCCCCCCCCCCTTGCCTCTGCATCTGCTTTCCCGGTTTTCATTTTCGGATTAACGAACCTTATTTTGTTTTCGGATTAACGAACCTTATTTCGTTTTCGGATTAACGAACCTTCGGAAAAACGAACCTTATTTCGTTTTCGGATTATCGAACCTTCGGAAAAACGAACCTTATTTCGTTTTCGGATTAACGAACCTTCGGAACAACGAACCCTATTTCGTTTTCGGATTATCGAACCTTCGGAACAACGAACCTTATTTCGTTTTCGGATTATCGAACCTTCGGAATAACGAACCGTCGGAATAACGCCACAAATGTTCGGATTAACGAACCCTTTTTCGTTTTCGGATTAACGAACATCGAGGTATAGGCAATTTACGTGTTTCGGAATTACGAACCTTCGGAATAAAGAACCTTCGGAATTACGAAGCTTCGGAATTACGAAGTGTAACCATGACAAACATACAAGTGTGTACCCGGTCAGCAAAGTATCTGAGGCCCGTATATGGGTTCATCTGGGCTTGGATATGGGCCCCATATTGGCTTTGCACCATCCAAACCATCCGGGGCCATGTGGGTTTCATACTACGGGGAAAATCTGGTCAAGCCCACATGAAATCCATGTAAACCCCACATGGCCCATCTGAGCCCCATGTGAAAAACGATAGTGTGTTTTATGTATGGGTCCATGTGGGCCCCATGTAGGTTTACGATGTTTTAATCAATCAAAACAATACATTAACTTATGTCATTAAGGTGAATATACAACCCAATACAATCCCTATTAATTTATCATATCCTACAAACTCATTCTAATCCTAAGTTCTAATCCTATCCTAATACTATCCTACACCTAACGACTGGATCTTGTTATTGACTTCTATATATACAGTGCGTATCAAAAAAAGTTTACACTTTGAAAAAATCCGGTAAAATTATACATTCGTAATATCCTGAAGATTTTTCCACATTTTAACATTGGTACAGGTCCATTTAAGCAAATGACGATATAAATGTCGAAAATTATTTCCGCTTGAGTGAGCACCACTTACTTTTGAAAAGTTAGTGAAAAATCATTTGCGCAGAACTTTGAAATAGTTATGAGGATAAAAGTAGACCCTGGTCACGAAGAACACGTGGAATTTAGCTAGTAAAATTGATTTGAAGATATCTTCTACCTTTTTAAACTTGTTTCCTTGCCCAAAACACTTCGAAGAGAGCATTGCGCCCTATCCACTCCCCCACACACCGAGGCCATCGTGACGATATTAGCCTCACACTGAGCTGTGATTGGCTTAGGCTTGATTTTTATTTTGTTAATCATTGTCAAGTTTGGGAAAAGTGGAGAAACAAGTATTACATTACAAAGGAAATGTAAACCCACTTTAAATGATAAAAACTTAATGAAAAATGCTGGATATATCTGATATAAACTTTTGTTCAGATTAAGTTACGTCCTCAGATCCAGCTGGCACAAAAAAGGGTAAAGTTTGTGCTTACTAAGTGTTCAAATTTCAATTTGGGTGGCAAAATTGTTACAAAATGCTTGAATGTATTCGTTTTATGTCAATTGACTAAAAGTGCAAGGGAAATGTATGAGAAATGTTTCGCAGGGTAAGTCTGATTTCGTCCTTTCCCCTTAAGGCTTGACATAGCGTGAAAACGAGCATTTCTGCGCAAACAGATTTCTGCGAGCATTACAAAAATGGACAGTGCTCACTCAAGTGTAACATTCTGTCATAACTTTTACTTTCATTGGATAGATGAGAGCCAAGCCCAAAAATATATGTGAAAAAATGCCCACATGTTGTATATTTTTAAATTCCCAGGGCTTTTTCAAAGTGTAAACTTTTTTTTGATACGCACTGTAGAGCGAGTTTGCTATACTTGACGGGCTAAGGTTAATAACAATTTTCAATATTTAACCTTGAAAATTTTCTCCTGAAATTTAATGTTTCGATTTTTAATTTTATGGTAATAAGTTACATACTTTTCTGAAACTTTTCATGGTGTAATCCTTGCTTAAACTTAAACATATTAGTTGTTGTAGCTGTATTAGCTAAAATTTTGGTCAAGTTACTGTTGTATTGAATATTCATGAGTGCAGTCCAGATCGATCGATAATGATGCCACATGGCCCATATACAGTGGCGTACCGTGGGTCACTGCATTGGGGGGTGGGCACCAGCAAACATTTTGAGTCACTTAGGGAGCGCGCGAAGCGCGCTCAGTTGTCAGGTATACTGACCTAATAGAGATATTTTATGGACATGCAGTGCCATTAAACGGATATGTATCTCACTGATTGAATAATGCGAGCGCGAGCTGAAAATTTTTTGATATTTAGAGCTAAAAAGGTACATTATAAGCAATTTTGTTTTAATCATGATACGTAACTGTCTCGCTAAACAAACAATGCGAGCGCGAAGCGCGAGCCAAAAATTTTGTATATATTGACCCTAAACAGGGAAATTTTAAGGACTATATTTCAGAATCCATTAGGAGTATAAATATCTCACCATAGTCATCTAATGCTAGTGCCATCCTTTGCTAATTTTGTCAGAATTACATTTAAACACAGTCATGGAGCACCTTTGGTAGTCATTGTAATCATGATTATCAAACGCATCTTACTAATCAAATACTGCAAGCGCGAAGTGCTAGCTGAAAATTTAGGAAATTCAGACATGAAGAGAGGTATTCTAAGGCGTGTTTGTAGGAATTCCCTAAGACCATGCATATTTCACTCACCAAATGATGCGAGCGCGAAGCGCGAGCTATTTTTTTTGTATATATTGACCCCAAACATGGATATTTTAAAGACTATGTTTTTAAGGAATTCATTAAGGGTATACATAATTATCTCACCATATGTAGTCATCTAATGCAAGTGCCAAGCGCTTGCTGATTTTGTTAGAATTACATCTAAACAAATGAAGTACTTTTTGAAGTAATTGTTATCATGATTATCATATGCATCTCACTAATCAAATACTGCGAGCGCGAAGCGCGAGCTGAAAATTATGTAGGAAATTCAGACCTGAAGAGGGGCATTCTAAGGCTAGGAGAGCAATGTTTAATCTTAAAAGTAAGGCCAAGGTGTTGAGTTTGCCTTTGGATATTCAATGTGAATTGTTTGATCAGTTGGTGGTACCAATATTGTTATATGGAAGTGAAATTTGGGGTTATGGTGATGTAGATTGTATTGAAAAGTTTCATAAGAAGTTTTTAAAAAGCCTCCTTGGGCTTAGTCGAGGATCTGCAAATTACATGGCATATGGTGAATTAGGATCAGTTTGCAATATAATACCATCCAACTACCAAAAGAAATCCAGGTCTAAATCAAAAGATATCTACTCGAACGTTTGCATGACTTCCACAGTAGATGACTCTATATAGCCATTTCAAGTCTACCTCAGCAGATGACTTCAGCATCGTTGAGTCTCCTACGGAAGATGACGCCTCCAACTTCACCAGTCTCCTTACATCTACAGTAATCACCCTAACTTCAACACTCCACATTTTTCTCCCCATTCTAGCATTCACCCTCCTTCATGGATGAATGATCAGAGTACCTTTAACTCTGATTCTTTCATTCTCTCTGAGATCTCCAAAGCAGAGTATCATCCTTCTTCTTGGAAGGGAGGTCAGGGTACCATCAACCCTAGCGCTCACCTCCAAACCACTACACACTCGTTACAAACCCAAGCTGACAGTCATTACGAACTACATGGACTTCTTCCAAGATCTGAAGTATGGCCACAGATGTCAACTACCAATCACTATATTCTCAAATGATGGGCAGAAGACTAGACAAGAAGAAAAGAAGATGGCAATGTTTTGTAAGAAAATATTGAAACTTTTCAGTCTCACATTTTAAGACCAATCAAAATGATTTTTTTTGTGTGTGAAAAGAAAGAAAATATTCCAAATCATTATCGCGATAAAATGCCGTATTTAAATCACCTTTGGCAGACTAAACAAATCCAAGGTGAAAACTAGGAAAACCAAAAATATTATATAATACTGGTTTAAAACAAAAACAAATAAACATAAAATGTAAAAGATTTTAAACAAGACAAAGTTTTGACTGAAAGGTTTCACATTTTCAAGTATTTGATACTGTATGTATTTTTCAACATGTTTGACCTTCCAGATTCTTTTCCAAAAGTTATACTTTATTTGGAATTGTTTGATATCTTAAAGGAATATGGAAAATGCATGTAGATGTACAAGTATTCCAAATTCAAAAGGAATTTTGTTTTTGTAGGAAAAAATGTTTGTTTGATAGTTCTTTCAACCAAATTACTTTTCCTCTGATCAGATTAATTTTGAACAAGCAAAAAAAAGAAAACAAACAAAACCAACAAAAATAAAAGAAAATTTGTTATGCAGGATGTAAACTATTTTGATTGATGACATTATGTAATTTAAACCAATATGAAGGTCTATTACAAAATAACAATATTTTCGTTAGTATTTCATCACCCCCCCAAAAAAATCAATATTTCATCCAAATCTTAAGAAAAGAATTTCATGTTGAAATATTACCATCAGCTTTTATTGTAAATATGTGATGTTTTGTCCAATAGGAAAAAAAAAGTCTGGACAACTAAAATTCATATCGGAAAAAAAATTGTAAGGGTTGTTTTTGCAAACAAGAAATCGTGTTTTCTCCCCGTCCATTCTAATTTTGATTAGGGTCAATTAGCTCAAAAGTTGTATAATTTTTCCATATTTTGGTAATGGCCGTTGAGCAATGCTGTTTTTGTTGCTGAAATGTAAAAGGGAAAATCTAATCTGGATATGAAAACTAAATTGTTATTCCTCGAAAAAAAAACAAAAGAGAAAAGACTAATTTCTGCAAAAACAATCTATTATCGACAATATTCTGTTGCATGGAGAGAAATATATATATTTTCTCTTATTTCAATGGAATACAATTTTTCAAATTCCAAAATTTATTTTACAAACTGAAAGAAGAATAAAAATAATTTCTGCTATTTTTATGTGTCAGCTAACATGGACAAAAACTTAAGTTTATTTTTAAATCAACTGGAAAAAAAAGTGTTATATTTCTCGCTGTCAGCAACATGTATATTGAAAAGTGACTAAACAAATTTGATGCCATGTATATATTTATCGACATGAAAGACATAGTATTTGAATGTTCATTTACTAACATTGCAACTGGCAGAAGAAAAGCACGTATTATTAGTTTTTTTTCGCTTCGAATTGATAAGAATATTATTTTTTATTTGTAAAAGAGGCCAAAAAAAGTCGCAGAGTTCAATGTTTAATTCTAGATATTCTGATTTTGGTTAATCATCATTGATAAAAAGTTTTAACTGTTCTACTGACAGATGCAACATCTAAAAATGCAGATATTTATGAAAATAATGTATAGGTTTCCTTCCTCAGAGTACTCATCCTCATTTTGTAAATCCAAAAGTTTTCAGAAAATTACTTTTGAAAATTTTTCCTTAATGTATCAATTTGAAACTTATAATAATGAGGACATTTTTAGCGAAGAAGGAAGCTTATGTAAGGGTTGAATTTTGCCTTATTTAATCTTATTATTTATTTCACACTTTGCTTTCCATACTTTCCTTTACTTCCCATTTCTATACCATTGTCACACACCTGTTTCTCTCATTCCTTAGTTTCTTCATCACATCATTCCATTGCCATTCCAACTCCATGCATCTTCACATGTTTCTATTGTCATTTTCTCATTTACATTCAGAACATTCTTCTTCATTCATACCATCCTATCTCATCCTCATTGGTTCACCTTTCACTCTTGGTTCTTCCACTTTTCTGGGTTCTTCCATTCTCTGTTTCTCTATTGGTTGAATTTATCATGTGACATTATTTTTGAATGTATAATATGTAAAGGCAATGCCTTGTGAGGTCTAGATTACAGACCAATAAATCAGAGCATCACTGGACTTCATTTTGTCAACATCTTTATTTTGAGTTTAGTTCAGCTTCAATTATATTTTAGGTTCTTCTTATTTGGTGCTTCTGGCTGTTTGATTTGATTTGAGTTTGCTTGTTTTACGACTGATTTTGAGAGGTGTATCTTTGAACCAGGGACCTGGGAAGCGGGGGTGCTGGGGGTGCTGAAGCACCCCCAATAATTTTCCCGAGGGTGCTGCGTGTATTATTTTCCATAGGGCAGCACCCCCACGAAATCAGGTTCCCCCTGTATTTTTTGACCGTTATAATGTTATAACGTACATAATTATCACATCAAAAAATCGCAAATCATTTACATAGTCTTTCACATATTCCATAACATCGCTCCTATCATGCCTATAACGCGACTCAATCAAGCTCCGGCCCTCTGATACAGACGTGGTCGCGCGCGATACGTATAACCATAGTTTACACATTACTCGATAGCAGGGAGGGACACATGGGTGTGGCTGACTTCAAGGTTTTATGTCGAATTAAGTGTGCGTGCGCCCGAACGCCCATGTTTTGTATAATCAATTACAAATCAGACAATTGAAATCAAATTTCACAGTATTTTTTGCCCTGTCCAATGGCCCTGGGAAGCGGGGGTGCTGGGGGTGAAGCATCCCCCAAATTTGGGGGTGCTGCATGTCATTTTCCATAGGCAGCACCTCCTGGAAAGCTAGTGGTAGGTATAATAAATGACAGAAATGTAATGAAAATGAACGACGTTTTGTAAAACCCCCCTTCAGAATTTTCCGACACTGTACTTAAAATAGTGTTTAAATTCACCCTTTTTCAGATCGGAATATCAAATATTTTCTGCTCGCGCTTTGCACTTGCACCGTATTGATTTTTATGTGATAAGAAATCAGTGTATTTAGAATGCCCAGATACTAGGTCTATCTCTAAACACGCCCACGCATGTTTTTTAAAATACGCAGCTTTTGGGGGTACTCCGGGCTGAAAATATATCAAATACATTTTATAAAAATAAATCAATTTTATGAAAATCTGATAACAAATAGTTACCTTATTTAATTCTAAATTTCAGCAATATTTTATGAAAATGGTGATGTGCATGTCATCATTAATATTTAATAGGTGGGTTGACATGGGCGGAAATTTGTCCCCAAAGGTAGGGGGGACCAGGACCCGGAAAATTTGACAAGCAAAAAAAACCCCAAAAGAATATCACCCTAAATGTTGGGTCATTTAACCCGACTAACAAAATTTGACAAGCTCCCCCACCCCCTCCCTAAAAAAGATTTTCACCCAAAATCTAAGGTCATTTAATCAAAAATACATGTATCATTTCGATTGGGAAGTGATGTATTTTCCTCCATAATGAAAGACCCCAAATAGGAGGGGGACATTTGATATTTTTTCCCCCTGTCCCCTCTGGGATTTCTGCCCATGTGGGTTGAAGATGTCACATTCCCACTATCCTGTTTCTGGTGTTATTACATGGAATCAAAATTGTTTCATTTTTTTCAAACCAGTGTGAATGACATGTCTCCCTTATAATGAAATAAGTTGCAGCAAAGAATATCTAAATCAGTGGTCAATTCAAATGTTTTTGGTTCTTGAAGGGAAAATATTGAATAAACCTAATTCTATATAATGAAATACAGAAGAACAAGTGGGTATATGACATCATCAGTTTGCTCATTGAATATTAATGAAGACATGCTTAAAACTGTTTCACCGGAATAATGCTAATCTTTAAAATGCAATAACTTTGATTTCCTTGTCGAATTTTTGTCAAATCTTTATTATTATGTTTGTCTGATTTTTATTTATCTGATTAAGCCATATTACATTCAGTGCGGAGTTCCAGATCAGAATATCAAAAATTTTCTGCTCGCGCATTGCGCTCACATTATTAATATAAGAATATATCAAATTACCCATCACTTTCTTGATTTACAAAACATGAATAGAGTCCCTTTTATAGGTCTGAAATCTCAATTTTGTTTCCGCTCGCGCTTTGCGCTCGCATCAAACGTATATAGTTATATACTTATTCTGTTCATGATTAGAAAAGTGCTTACGATGTCCTGTTTTTAGGTTTGAAATCTCATTTTATTTCCGCTCGCGCTTCACGCTCGCATCAATTGTATACCTATCCTCTTCATAATTAGAAAAGTGCTTAGAATGTCTCTTTTTTGGTCTGAAATCTCAATTTTGTTTCCGCTCGCGCTTCGCGCTCGCATCAATTGTATAATTCTATACCTACCCTGTTCATGATTAGAAAAGTGCTTAAGATGTCCCGTTTATAGGTCTGAAATCTCATTTTCATTTCTGCTCGCGCTTCGCGCTCGCATCAATTGTGTAGTCATATACCTATCCTTTTCATAATTAGCAAAGTGCAGCTTAGAATGTCTCGTTTTTTGGTCTGAAATCTCAATTTTGTTTCCGCTCACATCAAATGTATAGGTATATACCTATCCTGATCATGATTACAAAAAGTGCTTAGAATGTCCAGTATTTAGGTCGGAATGTCAAAATTTTCAGCTCGCGCTTCGCGCTCGCATTATTTGATTGTTGATACATGTATCGTCTTAATGGGTAACTGCAAACAGTCCTTTAAACACGTCCCTTTCGATCAGACAAAATATCTGCTCGCGCTGATCACGTTCGCAGCTATTATTTGTTGCATACGCATCTTGTTCAGGACCACAAACATTGCGAAAATGTTCAATTTTCAGGACAAAATACATAAATCCTCGCAAAAAAGCCCGCGCTTCGTGGCCTATATCTATATTATTTTATAAGAAGAAAGCTAAGAAGTAACTGTCTATAGTATATATAAATTATTCAATCTATATAGATATGTGTGTATGTGTGTGTATTTGTGTGTGTAATTATCCCCGTTGAGCAGAGCTTTCAGCACCCCCACTGAAAAAATCGTTCCCAGGTCCCTGCTTTGAACATTCGGCCACTCTACAATAGGATTGAACTCTGTAAATATCGTTGTGGAAATCATAGATTGCCTGTTTAGTCCAGGATAGAAGATGCATAACCTTGTTTTTTTATATATACAATATTTTTTGATGGTTTCTTGTCAATTCGAGGGTGCTGATTACGAATCTGAATGATGCCACTCGTGTAACCTTGAGCATTTTCCGCAAATTGGCAAAATCCAATATGGCCGCCAAAATATGCAAATTACCCATGAAAATCATAAAATTGTCCGCACATTGGCTGTGAAATGCATGAAATTGTGTTGCAGGAGTGAAATACAATCTTAAAAAATAATTTTTGACAAAATATTTATCTTCCTGATATTCAAAATGGCCGCCATAGGCCATTGTTTACACTATCATGTACAATATGAATAGGGAAAACTAATTTTCACAAAAATGAGCACTAAACTCCAAAAATCGCGATGTATGAAGAAGTAATATATGGAAATCATCATTACTAATGAGATATATTACTTATTATGTCAAATATGGGAAAATTGCAGTATTTTGATATCTAAAATAGCCGCCACTGGCCCAAACAGTATTGCGTACAATGGCAATGGGGGCCAAAAAATTCTCAATAGTGATCACTAAAATGCTTATTATGAAGATTAAACAGTTGGAATACTGACTATAAACATAATTATTAACGGAATATATTACTAATATGCCATGTATGTGGTGAATGTTGTATTCTGATATTCAAAATGGCTGCCAAAGGCCCTAAAAGTATTATACAGAAATGAGAAATGGGAGAAAAGAAATCACAAGAGTGAGCGCTAAAATGCATATATATGTGATAAATTAATTGGATACTGTCTAAAAACTTATTTTCTTACGAAATATATCATTCAGGTTTTAAGTTTGTGTTAAATATTGTATTTCGACTTTCAAAATGGCCGCCAAAGATCCGACATTAACCGTATTATGTACAATGCAAAGTGGGAATCCAATATTCACAGGAGTGAGTACCATAAATGCACGTAATAGTGATCTATGAGTAAAATATTGTCTGAAAGCATAATTTGTATTAAGATATATCATTTATTCTGCCAGTTAGGTGATAAATACGGTTATTTTTAAGTTAAAATGGCCGCTACAGTCCCTTACAGTATTATACACAATATGAATGGGAACAAATCATTTGAACAGAATTTGGCTTTGCTTGGTCAAATGGTGATGTATGAGTGGAATGATGTCTGAAAACATGATTTATAACAAAATATATCATATCTTATGTAATTTAGGTGATAAATACTGTATTTCAACATTCAAAATGGCTGCCATATGCCCTTTTTGTGAACATGATTTGTCTCTACCCAAAATGTATATTATACGATAAGTGCCTATGGTGGCCATTTTCAATTTAAAAATGCAGCATTTATCACCTTAATTACACAACATTATGATATATCTAGTTAGAAACCATGGTTTTAGACAATTATTCACCTTTACATCACAATTCACAATTATATGCAATATTTAGAGTCAAGCAAAGCCAAATTCTGTCAAAATTATATGTCCCATGCTACAATGTACACAATACTTTTAGGACCTATGGCAGCCATTTTGGATTTCAAAGTACACCATTTATTACCTCCACCATGTCCACGACCAATATGTGATGTATTTAGTTAGAAATAATGTTTAAGACAATATCTTTACCCATACATGACAGTTATATGCATTTTATGATTCTCACTCTTGTGAAAATTAGTTTCCCTATTCGCATGTTATTTAGTTAGGGCTTGTAGAGGTTATTTTGAATGTCAAAATACAGTATTTATCACCTATATGAAAGAAGAAATGCGATGATTAAAAAAATGTTTTCAAACAACGTTTTACTCATACAACAGGATTATATGGATGTCATAGTCAAGCAAATCCAAATTCGTACAAAATTATATGTCCCAATTCACATTGTAGATAATACTGTTAGGGCCTATAGGGGCCATTTTTAATTTCATAATACAGTATTTATCTCATGTATGACAAAAGAAATGATATGTCTTGCTATAAAACATGTTGTCAGACAATATTATACTCGTAGATCACAATTACATGCATTTTATGTTTCTTACTCGTGTTAAAATTAGTTTCTCTATTCGCATTGTACATGATGAATATAGGGGCTATGGCGGCCATTTTGAATTTCAAAATACAGCATTTACCACATAAATGGCATATTTACAACCATGTTTTTAGTCAGTATTTCAATCGTTTATCTTAATAATATGCATTTTAATGCTCAATCTTCTCATTTTTTTGGCCCCGGCCATTGCCATTGTACATAATACTCTTTGGGCCAGTGGCGGCTATTTTAGATATCGAAATACAGCAATGTTCCCATATTTGACATAATAAGTAATATATCTCATTAGTAATGATGATTTGCATATATTACTTCGTTCATACATCGCGATTTTTGCAGTTTAGTGCTCATTTTTGTGAAAAATAGTTTTCCCTATTCATATTGTACATGATAGTGTATACAATGGCCTATGGCGGCCATTTTGAATATCAGGAAGATAAATATTTTGTCAAAAATTATTTTTTAAGATTGTATTTCACTCCTGCCACAAAATTTCATGCATTTCACAGCCAATGTGCGGACAATTTTATGAATTTCATGGGTAATTTGCATATTTTGGCGGCCATATTGGATTTTGCCAATTTGCGGAAAATGCTCAAGGTTACACGAGTGGCATCATTCAGATTCGTAATCAGCACCCTCGAATTGACAAGAAACCATCAAAAAAATATTGCATATACAAAAAAACAAGGTTTGGTCAATTTCCTATGGGCCTATCCTGGACATAGTTGCCAATTTTCGTTACTTGCCTAATCAAGGTTTGCAGTCTTGTACTTTATACGGGCCTTTAATGTGACTCGCATGAGCCGGGTGACGAGTTTCGTTTGTGTTAAATTGTCCTGCTTTTAAAAATGAAAGGAAAGCTTTGATAAGATCGAGGGCATTATTCTGTTAGACCAAATGTGATTAAAACGCTGTTTAATATGAAAAATACAAAAGACTTGAAAATTTTGTCAAGGTTTTGTAAATTCATTATGTCAAAATTTTAAAATCATCTGAAATGTAGTTGCTATTTTGGTTACTTTCTCGTATTAGGGCATGACATCCCGGGGGGCACTTACATTCACGAGTGGATACCATGCGCGACCATGGGGTCTCGAAAAGCACCCTAAACACGTAATTTTCATATTCTGAAAAGTGCACCTCTTAACGAGTATTGGGGTGTGAAACCCTACCCTTAACAAGTATTAGAAACAAAACGATACTCTTGGCAAATATTCCATGAAATGAACCCCTAAACACAGGCGCGGATCCAGGAGGGGGCCGAGCTGGCCCCGCCCCCCCCCCCTATTTTTTGACAACCTGCAGAAAAAAGTGTATTCTTTAACTTCATAAAAGATAAGAAAAAACAGAAAGAAAAGTAAGAAAGAGGTATCATACCCATGATGTGTAATTTACAGCCTCGTAACGGCCGGCCCGACCCCAAAGGAAACCCCAAAAAAGGTGAGGGGAAGAATTTGAAAATAGACTTTATATACAAATTTTCGCTCGCGCTTCGCGCTCGCATTGCCTGTGTAATGAATACCATTTAAAAGAATTAAATGGCACTTACATATCCAGTTCTGAAATCAATTTGCACACAATATTTTAGCTCGCACATCAAGCTTTCATTATTTTTTTTTTATTTACACAAATATATATAAAATTTCAGCTCGTGCTGTGCGCTCGCATTGTTTGATTTGTGAGTTACCTATTCTCTTTGGAAATTCTTACCAAAATGCTCCTTTATCATGTCTGTATAAGAAAATTAAGCTCGTGCTTCGCTCTCGCATTAGTTGTTTGAGACACACAGCTTGTTCTATATTTAAAGGACAAGTCCACCCCAACAAAAACTTGATTTGAATAAAAAGAGAAAAATTCAACAAGCATAACACTGAAAATTTCATCAAAATCGGATGTAAAATAAGAAAGTTATGGCATTTTAAAGTTTCGCTTATTTTCAACAAAATAGTTATATGAACGAGCCAGTTACATCCAAATGAGAGAGTTGATGACATCACTCACTCACTATTTCTTTTGTATTTTATTATATGAAATATTGTTATTTTCTCGTCATTGTCATGTGAAATGAAGTTTCATTCCTCCCTGAACACGTGAATTCCATTATTTCAACATTTTGTGCTTCAGGCAAGGAGGTCCTAATCGTCAAATTCGTAAAAATTGAAATATTGTATAATTAAAAAAAAAAAAAATAGTGGGTAGGTGACATCATCGACTCTCTCATTTGGATGTAACTGGCTCGTTCATATAACTATTTTGTTGAAAATAAGCGAAACTTTGGAATGTCATAACTTTTTTATTTTACATCCGATTTTGATGAAATTTTCAGCATTGTGCTTGTCTGATTTTTCTCTATTGATTCAAATAAACATTATTCTGAGGTGGACATGACCTTTAAATAAAAACGCGCTTTAGACTGTCCAGTTTTCAGGTCGGAATATCAGAATATTGAGCTCGCGCTTCTCACTCTCATTATTTAATTGGTAATACTTGTATCCTCTTCATTAATCACTAAAAAACAGTCCTAATTGAGTACCTTTTCACGTTACTATAATAGAATTTCGGCTCGCGGTTCGCGCTCGCATTGTTTAGTTGGATAGCCTACTTATCTCTTTCTTTTTATGATTATACAATCTCCTCAGAATCTTCAGGTCTAAGGACATAAAATATCAAAGAATTTGAGCTCGCGCTTCGCGCTCGCATATACCTTATCTTGTTTATAACAATGAAAACTAACATTTACTTAAAACTTCAGTCTTTAGTTAGGACTACCCCCCGAAAAACCACAAAAAAAATCAGATTACAGCGGCCAAGCGAGAAAAAAGTTGATGAAAATATTTTTCGGCCCCCCCCCCCTATTGGCGAAAGCTGGATCCGCCCCTGAAACAAGTACAGGAATGTTTTCTGGCGGTCGTCGGCTTTACCTTATTTGGTTTAGTATGACCCAACCTTCTACACCTCGCGCAAATCGGGACTCTAAACACGAAGTGTTGGGGCAAAAGGACATCCTTTATAAAACATTTTAATTTTGTTTTATCATCCCCGCAAATTCGACCCTAAACACGTAATTGTCCTAGCAAAATGGATACCCTTATTTCATTACTTTTGTGTTTTTGACACCCTTATCACGTTACGTACGTACAGTGCCCTATCGTGAAAAAGACATCCTTACGTGTTTTTTGGGTCGCGCATGGTATCCACTCGTCAATGTAAGTGCCCCCCCCGGGCATGACATGCCCATTATTACCATTGTTTTATTTTTTTATATTTCTTTTATGCCCACAGGAGGGGCCGTCAAGAAATAAAATCATTGTCTTTGTGCAAACCGGAGTGCCCAAAGTGAACTTTGTCCTTGCACGAGATATATGGAGAGTGGAAGAATTGTCTAGTACAGAAAAACCCATATCATCCAAAGTCGACAACACGCATCATGTACGGTGCTACTCATAATAGATTTTCATCACTCCTCGTCCCGGTCCTCGTCATGTCTAGGAAGTCGAAGCTACGTGATTCGGGTAACGGCAAGTCAGCGACCGAGCCACCGCCAGCGCTGGCTGAGCCGCACTCCGATGGCCTCTCGGTGCCTACCAGTGCAAATGCACGTGCAGCGGGCTCTGATTTCGAACAGTTTGTGCGTCGGGGCATAACGGACATAAAATCTAAGCTGGAGAGTTTTGAGTCTGCCCTCGAATTTCAAGCTGCCCGAACAACTGATTTAGAGCACCGTGTAGAGCCGCTTGAGCTGAAGGTCAGTACCGTAAGGGCACTAGTATTCAACCCGGCATAATTCAAAGATTTTGACATATTTCCAAAAATATTTAGAAATATGGAAACTATCTTAATTTCATACCTTTGTTATTTCTAGGGTAATCTGTTGTCGGTATTTTCTTTATCAATCTGTCGACTGTATGCGCGTAGGATCGAATTATGCGCCGATGGCCTTTTGCACCGAACTGCACTAGTATTCAACCTAGTGAGGATAGATAGCAAATCTCAGAAGGGTTTATATTGGTAAATTAGATCTAGATCTATGTAAGTCTCTGGCTTTGATTAATTCCCTGTTTGGTCTCATCTCAAATTGGCTAGTCCATAGTCGGATGGGACAAGGGCAGATTGAGAGACAGGACCATCTTTCATCGCTAGGTTGAATACTAGTGCAGACGGGTTGAATACTAGTGCAAAAAACCGTCGCCGTATAATTCGATCGCCCGCGCACACAGTCTACTGGTTGAAGAAAAAAATAACGGAAAAAGAATAACCAGCATTTGCTCTTAGAAATAAGACGGGTCTGATATTCAGGTAAATTCTATGTTTCTATATATTTGAGGAAACTCTCCAAACGGGTTGAATTATACTAGTGCCCTTACGGTACTCTAGAGAAGAAAATCGAGGATCTTCACATCCTAATGCGTAAATCCGAGGTAGCTGAAAACAAGCTAGAAAGGTTCTCTAGAAGGAATAACATACGTATTGTTGGCCTGAAAGAGGAAAGTGATGAAAACCCTGTTGGAAAGGTATCAACCATGTTGTCGCAGCACTTCGGGATGCAGAATCCACGGATTGAGCGTGCCCACCGGGATGGGAATCCTAGCAAAGGAAAACCCAGACATATGCTCGTCAAGTTCCTATCCTACCAGGACAAACGGCATATCATGTCCCTAAAGCGCCAGAAGCTGAAAGATGCCCCTTTCTATATTGTGGATGACCTTACACGGCTGGACAGAGAGGAGAAAAATAAATGGAAGAAAGAGGTCGCTGGAGCATATCTTGCTGGGACGTTTCTTCATTTCTCGGCAGGAAAATGGCGTTTGCATGGAGGTGCCCTTGCTGATTTCTACAAAGCTGAAGTTACTGCCGGCGATGGTCAAGTACAGTCTCCTCCAACTTAAATTGTGACTCAGTTTGTCCTTGACTGTGAGCCCATTCTTCTTTCTTTTTTTCTTCTGCGAAGCTTGATCATTTCCTCTTCTTAGTTTATCAAGATACTTTTTTTTACTGTGATACTGCTCTTAATCAGTGACTAGAGATACTTTACATCTGTCTTATTAAGTATTGTGCCTTTACATGTATGTTGATTAGAGAAAGTCGTTATTTACTTTTGGTTGTTTCTGGGCCCCAGAAGTAACCCATGCCTGCTTCATATAATTTTTTTTACGACAAATCTCTGTAAGTGAGTTTTTTTGTTTTGTTTTTGTCTTTTTTGTTTCCTGTTTTTTGTTGTTTATTTTTAACCTGTTTAAGGTTGTCTATGTAATTATGACTATGCATCACATTTTTGTATACGTATCAATGTGCTGCTTGGTCGTGTGGGAAGGATGGCCTATGATATCTTGCCCCATCTGTTTTCCTTTTTCCCTTTTATTTGAGAGTGATTTGTTTTTACCCCAACGCTCCTCTGTTATATCCAGTTATTTGTTTTGTAACTGCAGATCTTTGTGCTGTTTTTTTGTTGTAGATTATGGAACAGATTAATGCTGCTCAAATGAGCTACGCTCAGTCTGATGATAACACTATTGCAGACCTAAATGTGAATGCTTTACAGTTTGAATATGTCTTAAATGATGAAGATGAAACTACAGTAACTGGTTCCGACTATTATACCGAAAAACTTTTTTTGGATCTTCTGGAAAACTGTTCTGCCAATGAGACAACCTTTTTGCACTTTAATGTGCGCAGTATGAATGCAAATTTTGACAGACTTTCTTTGTTTTTGGACAATTTTCAGGACAATTTCCCTGTAATCGGAATCACTGAAACATGGTTTTCTTGTAATCCAACTGCCTTATACAATCTTCCTAGTTATCAATTAGTCTTTAATAATCGACAAAGCAGAACTGGTGGTGGTGTAGCTATGTATATTCCCATGTCATTCGAGTGCCACACAAAAGCTGAATTGTGCGTCATGAATAATTCGTTAGAATCTATTTTTGTTGAGATTATTATTCCTGGAAAAAAAAAATTTGCTAGTGGGAGTTGTCTATAGGCCACCTAATGGTGACGTATATGAATTTGTTGAAGAAATGTCTAAAACTCTTTCGAGTGCTTCATTTAATAGCAAAAATATTGTCATCATGGGTGATTTCAATGTGAACTTATTTTGTTACGATAGTGATATCTCTGTTAGTCACTTTGTTGATACTTTAAGCACATTCTCCTTGATTCCATTGATTAACAGACCAACTAGAGTAGCAGAGAACTCGCAAACTTTAATCGACAATATTTTCACCAACTTGCACCCTATTCCCTCTGCTGGCATTATTGTAACTGATATTTCAGATCATTTCCCTATTTTTGCTAGAACATCTTTATTATCAAGGAACTCTGGCGATGCACTCAGTAAAAAGCTAACACGCAATTTTACTCAACATAACATTTCACAATTTAAGAGAGAATTGGAAAAAGCTGAATGGAGTGAAGTCCTTAATGAAACAGATGTTGATAAGTCTTTCAATAAATTCATGGACATGTTTATGTTATGTTATGATAGATGTTTTCCTATAGTGCAGAAATGTAGACAAAAATATAATAAAATACCTCGAATGCCATGGGTTACAAAATCTTTACTAAGGTCAATAAATAAGAAAAATCGTTTGTTTTGTCGGTATAAAGCAAAGCAGACCACTGAATCTAAGTCAAAATATACCCAATACAAAAATGTACTGACCTCTGTTCTGCGCCAAGCAAAGAAAGACTACTATCATTCTCAACTGCAGTCTGCATGCAATGATGTTAAAGGAACATGGAAGGTTATTCGTAATGTTTTGAAATCTAATCCTAGACCACAAACTATTACAAAACTTGTCTGGAAAGATGATTGTATTGAAGATAAGAAACTGATGTGTGAAGCATTTAATGATTATTTTTCTAATATTGGTACTACACTATCTAGCACTATACCTAATATCCAAGAAACCTTTGATAATTATTTGGACAGTCCAAATGAAAAAAACCTATTTTTTGTTCCTGTTGTCAATACTGAGGTTATAGATGTTGTAAGTGGCTTGAAAAGGAAGAAGAGCCCAGGTTTCGATGGTATACACTATGGACAGGGAAAAAGAAACTTGGCATTCGGGATCGTGAAACACGCTAGCAAATGTGCGGGATGGTCTAACGGGATTTGAACGGATTTGTAGCGGGAAACTCAAAAGTGAGACGCAAATTCTAGCGTGCTCGGTCGTGATTTTATCGTGCGCGGTCGTGATTTTCATCCCCGCTTCTAACGTGATTTCCATGCTTCCACCGAGATCCCGTTGGTTTGACGCGCGTTCTTGCGCGATAGATGTATGCGCAAGCTAGTTTCAGGACATGCGCGCGCACCTTTTAAAAGGCGAGACAACAACAGGAAATGATTTTAAAGGGAATGATCACCCTTGCGCGAAACTGAACAAAAAGGATTGAAGTGGAAATGTAACTGTATTGACGACTTTCATTGCTAATTCATTTTTACTCTGACATGAATATTGCGTGTTCACAGATCATTCATTGAATATCCGAATGTGTTTTTTTTTGTAAAGAGGAAACCCTTCTTATTCATGATTATAAGGCGGGACATGTTTTAAGATTGTCTTGAGGCTTTCACAATTTCAGATAATGTCCATTTACATTTTGAACAGAATTTATGTTCTCCGATAAGAAATATTAAAGACGCATTTTCGGAATAATAGAGACATCCCGGTGTGACAAAAACGGGTATAAAATGATAATCTATAAAATGGTTGAAGTTCCTTAACATATTTGTAAAGAGTTATGAAATGGAAATCATCTGATTGAGATATTTCAAGTCCGGTGTCGGCCCTGATGGTGTTGAAATTTTGATTGCTTCCCCTAACTCTAAAACTTATTCAAGTTTGCATAACTGATTCAGATCACATTATTGTCATCTCAACAACTAGTGATTGACTTTTCGGGACCATCTTCATTTTATGTTTGGCGTTATAATCGTGTAAAAATTGACCATACACCAACACCAAAAAGGTCAACACCGAACTTGAAATCACCCATTTACGACTTGAAATTAATGATGATCTAAAAATAATTGTAAGTTCTTAACAAATTCGTAAAGAGTTTTGAGGTTAAAATATAATCATATCGATATGATTCATGACGTAAAATCACTCAAATTTACTTCCGAAATATATGAGTTTCGCTTCGATCTTGGAGCACAGACCCTGATAAAAAGGTACAAAATATAATCTAGAAATTGTTGATGGTTCTTTATTCGTAAGAGTTATGACGTAATCATGTCAGCTATGATTTATGACATGAAATTATACTCAGCATTTGAAAGATAGGAGTTGCGCTTGGATATTGGAGCTCCTTGGTCTGATTAAAGCGTATGAAAATGATTGATAATCTATTAATTTTGTTGAAGGTTCTTGACATAATTATTCGTAAAAAGTTTTAAGGAAGAAAGTAATCATATCCATGACTTTGTAATCTATGACGTAAAATAATTTTTCTTAGCTTTCGAAAGCTACGAGTTTCGCTTGGATATTGGAGCACCTTAGCCAGATCCAATTATATGAAAATGATAATGTAAAATTGTTGAAGGTTCTTAACATATTCGTAAAGAATTTGGAGTTAAAAAATCATTATTAGCTTTTGAAAGATACGAGTTTCGCTTGGATATTGGAGCGCCCTGGCTTGATAAAAAGTATGAATAATCTAGAAATATTGTTGGTTTTCAACATATGGATTCGTAAAATGTATTGAAGTATAAATCATATCATATCGATATGATTTATAACGTAAAATCGGATACTTCACTTTCGAAATAATACGAGATTCGATTGGATCTTGGAGCACACGGCATGGTAAAGAGGTATAAGAAATAATAATCTAAGAATTGTTGAAGGTTCGTATTCGTAAAGAGTTGTGAGGTAAAAATATCACAAAAATATGTTATACGACGTGAAATCATCCCTAACATTTGAAAGATACGAGTTGTACTTGCCTTTTCTAAAATATTTTTTTTTCAAATGAGTTTCGTTACGACTTGAGATCTTGAAGAAGGCACCAAAACAAAATTGTTCGGAAACAAACGCATTTACCATGTTTACGGCAATAAAAGAGACGTTCATTTTGATTGCACAGAGCGAAATATTTTCTTCCTCTTCTCTTCCTCCTCTTTTGTAGTTTATTCCTTTTTTTATTTTCCTTATAATTTTCTTCGACTTCTTAGCCATGTCCTGAACCTGGTCCTTTCTTATTTCCCTTCCTTTTGGACAATTCCAAAAAATTATCAACCTTTTTGTACGTCCGATTCCCTTTTTTCTCAAGTTTTACTTCATTTTCATAAACTGACCACACTGCAAAAACTGCGGTGTTTATTGAACAACAGTCTGGAATATATGACCACACGAAAGAAGTGTTGAAACAACACCGGCTTTAATTCAAATCGATGATTTATTAATAATAATTGGTGTTGTATAAACGCATATTTGGAATTAGTCCAAAACCAAACCAATGTTTTTTTAACACCTCTCTAGTGTGGTCATATAGATTCCAGACTGGTGTTGAATTAACACCGCAGTTTTTGCAGTGCACAGACTGTCAAAAGTAAAAGAAATCAGGGACAGAAAATTTCATGAATGTCCCGGTCGGACGGATACGGAATATGGAGTTGTCCTTTTTGTCATCTTCTCCGTGTCCTGCACACGATTCTGCATTTTATTTCCCATTATCCCCAATATTCTTCTCTCTCAGCATTCGATCCGCAGTTGTTAGAAAAATATACAAAACTTTATAACAAGTTGTACACATTATATTCCACTCACTATACATTAGTTGGGTGGATGAAAGATTTATTCGCACAAAATATGATAATGCTTTGAAGGGCGGTTGGGGTCTATGCCGCAATGCCAATGGATATGACTTAACACTCATCATATCAAATACATAAATATTTTTAAAATCAATCAGACTTCCACCCCCGAAAAAATACACCAAAATACAGATAGGCCTATTACAATTTTTTTACGATATGACACCAGCTTTGGAATATCGCACCCCTCTTTCCATAAAGATGTTTGGTCTCTTGAAAATAAAATCTACTGATAGTGCGCTTCATTATGTTGTGAAAATTTGGAAATATAGGAAAATTACTTATCACGTTATTTTAAACAATTTATTATTTTCAGCAAATGAAGGCTTTGACAATTTGTTTTGAACATTTCCATTTACTATTCAAATCCTCTTAGGAATTAAGGTACAATGTCTGTCTTGATGAATAGAAAAATGATGGAAAATAAAACTACTCGTTCTTTGAATGAACCATGGATACAAGTGATTAAAAAAACAGAATTGATGAACAGAAAATGATGTCAGGCAAATCTACATCTTCTTTGAATGAAAGGCGTAGCTGAAAAAAAACAAACATAGAATTGATGAACAGAAAATGCGAATCCATCCCTCCTTCAGATAAACAAAGTAACTGATTAAATATAAAAAAAGAGTTGCTGATGAACAGAAAAATGATGGAAAGCGAATCTATTCGTTCTTTGACGTATAACTGATGAAAAAACAATTGATGAAGAGAAAAATGATGGAAAGGGGATCTATTGGTTCTTGGAATGAACGATGTAACTGATAAAATAAAAATACAGAATTGTTGAACAGAAAAATGATGGAAAGCGTTTCTATGAATAAAAGACGTAATTGATGAAACAATTAAAAAACATAATTTTGGGGACTAAAAAAATGATGGAAAGGGAATAGATTTGTTCTTGCAATGAACGATGTAACTGATAAAATAAAAATACAGAATTGAACAGAAAAAAGATTGAGAGTGAATCTTCTTTGATTAAAAGTCGATAGTGATGAAAATAAACACATGCAGAATTGATAAACAAAAAATGATGGTTAGCCAATATAGTCATCTCTGTTCAATTCTTAATAGATTTCGTATCTCAAAGGTTGTGTTTTTTATTTAAGTTATTCTATAACTATATGATTAATTCCGTTACAATAACTTGATTCTAAATCTCTAATTCATAACTCCATAGATAAAAACTCAAAACTGAATAATACTCGTCCTTTGAATGAACGTCGTAACCGATTAAATGGAAAAAAAGCATGAACAGAAAAATGATGGCAAGCAAATCTACTCGCTCTTTAAATGAACGACGTAACTGATAAAATAAGAAATACAGAATTTATGAACAGAAAATGGCGGAAAGCGGATCTTTTAACAAAAGACGTAAGTGATGAAATAAAAAAAACAGAATTGATGAACAGAAAATGATTGTGAGCAAATCTTCTCGTCCTGTAAATGAACGACGTATTACGGATTAAAAAAACAACGAACAATGATGGAAAGCAAATCTTCCTCGAATAAAAGACGTAAAAGTGATGAAATAAAAAAAAACACATAATTGACGAACAGAAAATTATGGGAGACGAATCTCACTTGTCCTTTAGATGAACGACGTATTACAGACGTAACTGATAAAATAAAAAAATACAGAATTAATGAACAGAAAATAATGGAATTATGGAAAGTGAATCTTCTTTGATTTAAAGTCGTAAGTGATGAAAATAACACAGAATTGATTAACAAAAACATGATGGTTAGCAAATATAGTCATCTCTGTTCCATTCTTAATATGGATTTCGTATCTCAAAGGTTGTTTTTTTATTTAAGTATAACTATATGTTTAATTCCGTTACAATAACTTGATTCTAAATCTCTATTTCATAACTCCATAAATAAAACTCAAAACTGAATAATACTCGTCCTTTAAATGAACGTTGTAACCGATGAAATGAAAAAAAAAGAGAATGAACAGAAAAATGACGGCAAGCAAATCTACTCGCTCTTTAAATGAACGACGTAACTGATAAAATAAGAAATACAGAATTTATGAACAGAAAATGGCGGAAAGCGAATCTTTTAACAAAAGACGTGATGAAATAAAAAAAAACAGAATTGATGAACAGAAAATGATGGTTAGTAAATCTTCTCGTCCTTTAAATGAACGACGTATTACGGATTAAAAAAACATTGAACAGAAAATGATGGAAAGCAAATCTTCCTCGAATAAAAGACATAAGTGATGAAATTAAAAAAAATACACATAACTGACGAACAGAAAATTATGGGAGACGAATCTCACTTGTCCTTTAGATGAACGACGTATGCAGACGTAACTGATAAAATAATAATAAAAAAAAATTAATGAACAGAAAATAATGGAATTATGGAAAGTAAATCTTCTTTGATGAAAAGTCATAAGTGATGAAAATAACAACAAAGAATTGATGAACAAAAAAATGATGGTTAGCAAATATAGTCATCTCTGTTCCATTCTTAATATGGATTTCGTATCTCAAGGTTGTGTTTTTATTCAAATTTCTATAACTACGATTAATTCTGTTACAATCTCTATTTCATAACTCCATAATAAAACTCAAAACTGAATTATACTCGTCCTTGAATGAAAGTCGTGACCGATTAAATGGGAAAAAAGAATGAACAGAAAAACGATGGTAAGCAAATCTACTCGTTCTTTAAATGAACGACTAACTGATAAAATAAGAAATACAGAATTTATGAACAGGAAATGGCGGAAAGCGTGATGATGAAATAAAAAAAACACAGAATTGATGAACACAAAATGATGGTTAGCAAATCTACTCGTCCTTTAAATGAACGAATTATTACTGATTAAAAACAACAACAATGAACAGTAAATGATGGAAAGCGAATCTTTTATAAAAGACATGATGAAATAAAAAAAAAACGTAATGAACAGAAAATGATGAAAATACTCGTTGTTTGAATGAAATACGTACCTGATTAAAGTTTTATAAAATTACAGAAAAGATAAAAATGAAAGATAAAAAAGGATTATCTAATCGTCCTTTAAACGGAAGAAGTCATTGGTAACAAACACTGGAAAATAAATCATGGAGCTAGCACCGTAAATAAACATTGGAAAGAGAATCTACTCGTCCTTTAAGCCAAAGACGTAACTATAACTATAACTGGGTCACTCGGTCAAGAGCTGCGCACATGGATTTCTATCGGGGGACGCGTTTGATGCGCGCGCTAGCAGTGGCCCGCTGTCTATCGGGAATTAAGGATTTTCTATCGGGTTGATAGCGTGTTGAAATATCGATCTTGCGGGTTGAAAATCCCGTTATCCATTTTGAAGTGGCCTAAAAATAACGGGATTGCATCGTGATTGCTTCGAGATTGCATCGTGTTTTGATCAAAAAGTGCCTAACGGGAAAATGCGCATCCCGCAAAATCATGCCAAGTTTCTTTTTCCCTGTAGTGTAACTAATGACTTGATAAAAGATGTAATTTCATTTGTAGTTATACCTCTCACTCACATTTTCAACTTGTCTTTAGTGCATGGAAGTGTTCCTGCAAAAATGAAAATAGCTAAAGTTGTGCCTATATATAAAAAAGGAAACCCTGTAGAAATGGGTAATTATAGACCCATTTCTCTACTCTCTGTATTCTCTAAAATCTTGGAAAAACTTGTATACATTAGATTGATTAAGTTTTTGAAGTCTTGTCAAGTTTTCTCAAGTTCCCAGTTTGGTTTTCGTGAGAAGCACACAACTTCTCATGCCATTCTATGCCTGTTAGATAAAATATCTTCTGCACTAGATAAACATCTTCACACGATTGGAATATACTTGGATTATTCCAAAGCTTTTGATACAGTGAACCATGATATTATGTTGCACAAACTCTCCTATTATGGGGTAAGAGGGACTGCACTGGAATGGTTTAGAAGCTATCTTAATAACAGGCAACAATTTGTGCAGCTTAATGAAACATCTTCATCTATGCGACCCGTCACATGCGGAGTACCTCAAGGCTCCCTTCTGGGTCCCTTGCTTTTTATTTTATATGTAAATGATTTTCCTAAATCTTCAGAGATGTTTTCTTTTTTGTTGTTTGCAGATGACACAAGTGTTTTCTGTTCTCACAGAAACTTAGAAACTCTTTTAGGTGTTGTTAATAGAGAGCTTGGTGTGCTGACGAAATGGATTCACGCAAATAAACTGTCCCTTAATTTATTGAAAACGAAATATATGTTATTCAGTAACAGTAAAACAGTTATGCCCGCTAATGTAGTCTTTGATCAGGTAAATATTGAAAAGGTATCATCTATTAAATTTCTAGGTCTTTACATTGATGATAAGTTGTCTTGGAAGGTGCATGCATCCCATTTATGTAAAGTACTCTCCAGAAATGTTGGTGTAATTAACAAGCTGAAGTTTATATTCCCTAGGCATGCTAGGAGTGTACTTCGCACATTGTACTCTTCCTTAATTTTGCCCTACCTAAATTACGGTGTGCTTGCCTGGGGAACCACAGCCAAATCTTACTTAGAAAAAATCCTGCTCATTCAGAAGAGAGCAGTGAGAATTATCTCGGCGGCTGATATGCGCGCTCACACTGATAAGCTTTTTTACGAAAACAAAATGCTGAAGGTCCAAGATATATATCGTCTATATCTCGGATGCCTCATGTATCATTTGGAGAAAGGTGGTGTACCCATGGCTATAGCATCTATTTTTGTTAAGAATAACCAAATACACAAATACTCTACGAGGCAAGCTGCTTTATACCATGTATCATCAGTAAGAACTCAGCTCAGAATTAATTCACTTGCATATGCTGGACCAAAATATTGGAACTCTCTAGACAATTCTATCAGGCAGTGTGTCAGCTTATCTGTTTTTAAACATAAACTAAAATTTTGTATATTGTACACCTACATTGAAACGTGACATTTCGTGCTACATGTCATGCTGCATTATTGATATTATTTTCCTTTTCTTCTGTTTCTATATCCTACTACAAGTACATGGATTATTTATAGACTGTTTTTTTTTCTTTTCTTGGATTTATATATGTAATGTAAATAATGTATAATTTTAGACTTATATATATAACCTCTGTAGGCCTAAACTCCTCTTCAACTCTTGATTCTGAGTGTCTAACTAAAAAAATCCTCATAGCGATATTTAAGTATTAATGCTAGATCTGTTATTTATTCATTTATACTTACTACAGACAACTGGATTAGTACCCCCCCCCCGCCCCTGTTTTATCGTGTGTACTTACCTTCCTCTACCCTACTCTAGTTAGTTGTTCTTTTTTATGTTATTACTGTATATATATGTATATATACTTTTTTTTTTCTTGCTTCTTATCTGCTTTTTTTTTTTTCAATGCAGACGTTTAATTATATTGTATCATACATATTTTGTTGTTGTATCAAAGGTGATCTGTGCTTAACAAGCGTTGCTTCTATACAGACCACCTCTTTCCCATATTTTCGATATCTTTTTAGCTCATTGTCCATAAGCTTTTATTCCTGTTGTGTTTTTTCTTTTAACCTTATTGATATCGTACATGTATGCATTGTATTTTGGTTTGTGGAAAGAAATAAATGAACTTGAACTTGAACTTGAATAGCAGTGGATTTCCCGTTTGGACCCCGGCCAAACGTCATTCGGTCTTTGACCGACGCTACGTGTATACCGCTCACGTCTAGTCCACTGAGAGATCAGTGGTCTAGTCTCACTGCACTGCACCGGCACCGCGCCCATAATGCGAGCAGCGCGGCATCGTACGTACAGTTGGCTAAGTAACGCATCGTCGAACATAATAACACAACACTGATGACATAAATTCAAGTCCACGGAGGTTAGAACTGAGATTTGGATGTGTTTCCACTTCAGTATGCTCAACTGAGGAAGACAGACAAAATTCATAATTCTATTCTACTGTATTAACACTTTAATTTAGTCAGCCGCCGCATTCTCGTTTACGCATCTGACACTGCATTCTGCAAAAACGCTACTCCGGTACCGGTAGATCTACACAGTGCAAAAAACACGGTGCCGCTTCCTGGCCTGGCCAGGCAAGGCTTCACTGCACTCCATACCACAGTCAAGACTCTACTCCAGCCAGGCTTGTAATTGTAAGTAACGTTAGAAGTAATAGAAAGTAGGAAGATCCAATCATTCAAACAATTTACAAGGTAATGATTTAGTGCAGTGTATATGGTATGTAGTGGATAGCGAACACGGTATTTTTTAAATCAAACAGTGCAGTGGCAATGGCACTGGCAGTGCAGTGAAACACTATATTGTCAAAATTCATCAAAATTCCACCTAATATGCAAATCGATCTAACGTTACAGATCTAGACATTTACGTATGGGACATTTTGTCCCCATAGAGACTGTACATAATTTCCCCAATTTCCGCAATAAAAAGCGAAAGTGATTTAAAATCAGGAAATAAAGAGTTTATTTTTCTATTGAGACATATTTGATATTCTGACTGAAAAGGAAATTATGGTTGCCATTTCAACTAGAACCTATTTTTTTCTTCTTGTTTTTCATGGTTTTAACTTTCATGAATTAAAAGTATTGTTTTTAATTTTCATATTTTTCTATTTTCACCATTTTTGGGCTTCAATTGTTTTCATTAATCAGTAGATCTACTTATAACAAATCAGTCTTTAGAAACTAAAGAAAAGGTAAAAACTCACTTTGTAGAGTGCTCACTCTTGAAATTTGTCTTTCTCTATTCACTTTGTATACAAATCTCTCCATTGTAATTGTGTGTAAATGTCTCGTACGTAACATTTTTCCCATCTTAGGTAACAATTTTTTGATTAACTTTTTTAATTGAAAGGTAAACTATATTTCTAAAACTTTTTGTGGTATAACATATATCTCAATAATTTAGAACTTCCCAGAGATGCCACAATAATATAGTCGCATGTCATAAGGTGGTCCAATTTCGCGAAAAGGGTAAAAATTGTCAAAAATTTAATTTTTTGATATGTTAAAGCTATCAACATTCTCTAAATAATGAAAAAGTTTTAAGTTTCAAATACCTTTATTTTTCCTTAAAATGGCTAATTAACAGCTAGATAGACCTCAATGTAAATGTGAATTTTGAAATGTGTTTTTCTCAAATTGGACCTGCTGCACATAAAAATGATGCCAAAAGTTAATGCAACATTGGATCACCCTAGTATTTTGCAATTATAATCTTAAAACACCAATGATTAAATCTGCACCAAAAATCGAATAATTATCTATTATTGTATGCATAATTAATTAATAGTATTTAATTTCACATTTTTGCCCCAAAATACCTGTCACTGTATATATGCTTGGAAAAATGACAACATCATGGATAGAAATGTTAGTTGCAATGATACACAACATTTGTACTAAAAATTAGATAATTAACTAAATTTCTCCAGCTTACTAATTGATTAGGTTGCAGATCAGGGGTCTGTTGCAGAAAGAGTTGCGTTTAAACGCAAGTAAAAAAATCAATCGCAAGTCCAAAAATATGCGCTGTTGATTGGTTGAAAATCAAGTTACGCATGATTTTTAGAGTTGCGTTTGATTGCAACTCTTTCTACAACGGATCCCAGAGCAGACTTACACCTGTATTTCATTGGAGGAGCCATGGTGTACTGGTTCTGACTCTCGCCTTGTAAACAAAGGGTCATGTGCTTGAATCCCACCGCAGTCTGGCGTCCTTTGGCAAGGCGTAAATCCACACTTTGCCACTCTCGACCCAGGTGCTAAATGGATACCTAGTAGGATGTGAAAGTCATTGTAGCTTGTCCAGTACAGTGTGCGCCTCACAGGCGACTGACTGGAATACTCCCCAGGGAGTGGAGGATGTGCACATACGCGGGAATGACTGATTGAATCCGATGACCGGGGTAATGATATTTCTGTAAAGCGCTTAGACACGTCGTTCCGATGGATTAATCGCTATAAAAGCGGATTATTATTGCTGCATATTTTCAAAATTGTCAAATATTTAGTTGTTCCCTGCTCTAAAACACCCAGCAATGTGAGGATAATAGTCATATTATAAGTTGTTAATTAAGTTTATTCTATTATTCACCACATCCAACGGCTCCGCATCCACTGGCTCCGCCACCCCTGTTGATATTGTATTGATCTAATTCATAGTAATATATTTATCCTATAGATTAAGCTTGAAAATGAGATCTTTATAAATTTGGTCAAGATGCTGTGATGTAACAACAATTTATCCATGGCACCGTGTGGAAAATTATTCAAATGCCACCCTTTTTGCATACCCAACTTATGAAATGCGAGTATGCGACCACATTGTATTCTGAAAAATAACTTTAAAAACAACCTCCAAGAAGTCGAAATGTTATATTTGGGACATTTAATCCTTGGACAGGACCTAATTTGCATATTTGATTACCAGTAGATGACACCACTTTTCCCCCCAAAAGTAAGATGTGTCCCACCTACAGTGTATGACTAAATCTCTTAAGTTTTATTTTGATTTTCTATGAGTTTTTTATCTAGTTGTCCCAGATGTAATGCCTATTTTACCAATTATGCAAAGTAGGTGCCGCAAATTAGAATAAATCTGAATATCAAATCTTCCATTGACCACTGATTTCCATTGAAAAGTGTTTTATAAACTCCTTGCAAAGAAGAATTGCACAAGTTTTTATGTTTCCATCTTTATTTGCACAATTTACATTGAACAATATGTAAAGAGTTTATTTTCAATGATTTGCTAATTTCAGATTGTTATTACATGTACATGTGCATTGATGTTCCTCCACTTTTGGCTTTAAAATCACTAACTTGGCTTGAAAAAAAATTATTGGATACCAAGAAATAGCAACAACCACTAAATATGAGTGTAGCTAGAACACAGATTAACACCTACATCGGCTTCTAGAATGCTCTTTTGACTCTGGTCTTCTCTCATTTCCAAAACTTAAAACAAAGTTGGGGTAAGGGCTTTTATTTCTGCAGGGCCCTCGCTATAGAATTCCCTCCTTGCCAAGAGAGATCTTTGATAGCCAGTCTTTCATAACATTTATATAAAGATGAAACAAAAAGCTTTATGATACCTAATAATTCTGTTTACATACAGTGTTTAACAATGATTTGAGTGTCAAGAACAACCAGTCGTTAATTGAATTTATGAGATGTTTGTAAAAATGTCTGTAAACTAAAATAGGCCTACCAGTCTGCACAGTATAGCCTACTTTTTGGCTTTTGATGCTACGTCAGTCAAAGCTCACACAAACATTCAATAATGACTGCACAGAATAGCACTAACAGAGACCTGTTGCAATCGGTAATGTGACTACACGATTCCTAATGTAAAACAATGCAACCATTGGAACAAGATAGCTTGTGTGAAAACAGAAAAATCAAAGAAACAGATCAACAAAGGTTTGAGAAAAATCGGACAAATAATGAGAAAGTTATGAGCATTTGAATATTGCGATCACTAATGCTATGGAGATAGCAAATTGGCAATGCGACAAAGATGATGTCACTTGTGAACAACTCTCCCCATTACTTTAGTATATATTTCACTTGAATTGCCTCTTTTATCACATCTATCCATAGATCATGTGTTCTTTCAACATGAGGGCATATAATACATATTTTTTAAGAATACATCTTGGATAAAGAATTTGTATCATCATCAGAAAAAGTAAAAAGAGACATTTTGAGGGTATTTTATAGTCCACCAAAGGGAAAGTTGTTCTTCATTGACATCACACATCCTTGTCGCATTGCCAATGGGAGGATCTCCATAGCATTTAGTGATTGCAATATTCAAATACTCATAACTTTCTCATTATTTGTCCGATTTTTCTCAAACTTTCTTTATTCTTATTCTTTGATTTTTCTGTTTCTACACAAGCCTATTTGTTCCAAAGGTTGCATTCCCCTTTAAATGAATAACTTGAATAAATGTATTGACTTTAAAACTAGTATCCGAAAGATGTGTCTTGGCTTACTTTTAATGCTCTGTTAGGCCAAGGAGATTTGGTTAGGCTAACAACGTTTGGTTGGCACATGTCAAAAACAACATTCAAATCCATGTATTAAGCAGGTCTACATGAAACCAAATTTTCATGTGCATAGTTACTTTTTCAGGGCAGTCAAACCTCTGACAAGACAATGGGAGAGTTTTAAGTTATTCTTATTTTGTTGTGTGAGAGCTGACACACCTCGTATGTCTAATCTGTGTATTCAGGTGTGTTTGGGGAAATAACAGCACCGTTACCCTTTGCCAACTTAGGCTAGTGAGCAGGTTGATGAGATATGTTCATGGTCATTATGATATCACACCTTTCATTCATCTGCATAATAAAACATTCAGACATTGCCAACTGCAATGTATTGTTAGCCAAGAAATGATGTAACTTGAAGCTTTCACTTGTGCATGTCAATCTGTCAGGAGCCTGTCACCTTACAGCTTAGAACTGCCAAATCATAATATTTCAACATGCAGTGCTTTGAATTTGAAGTATACTGTTCTCAAAATTTACTTTTTACTGGAATCAGATTCACACATTGAATCAACCTGAACCAATATGCTGATTACATTGTGTCAAAAGTCAAAAGAAACGTGACTATTCATTGCACCATTTTATCAACATGCATGTTCAAAGTTGAAAATGCAGTACTTGTAATGTATACCTGTTCATTAATGTTACGTACAATGGCTTGCCATATGTGTATAAATAGAAAGCAGTTTCTATATTGTACCAGGGTACCATCTGTATCTTGTTTACTCAGCTAACTACATGTACCTGGATTGGCACATCACGATATTTAAACTTGAAGAGCACCCTATGTGTGGAGTGGTGGCTTGAAGTACATGATATTTAATTTATTTTTGAAGGAGTCCATGCAATGTGATGTGAACATTTCCACACATGGAAACAGAAGGAAATTCAGACAATTATTTTTTAAACTTGATTAATTGATAGAGAGCGGTGTTGGCTCAGTCGGTAACACGTCTGCCCGTCGAACAAAATATCGCGGGTTCGAGTCCATTCAGGCTGATGACTGAAGCCAGTGCGTTGTGTGTAAACGTCTCTCCCATGTTTCATAGATGCAGGCTATGTTACAATGGAAAACACTCTGTCCCTCGGATAGGACATTAAATGGAGGCCCCGTGTAGAGGAGAGTCACCACCTTTGCACGTTAAGAACCCACTGCACTATTCGTATAAGAGTAGGGGGAAACCCGGTGTAGTGGTCCACCTGCATTCCCCTAATCAGTTACATGTATATCGGGAGGAGAGACCTGCGGGTCATAGTGATTCAGTTCGCTTTTTGCCTCCCAGGCACAGGTGACGCCAAACAAAAAATAATAAAATAATAATAGCTTGTAAACTAACTGTAGCTCATTCATTTCAGTGAAATTATTTCATTTTAATGACTATAAAGATGTGAAATGTTATGCTAACAAGTTTTGGTGACAGGTATATGAATTATATTTAGAAATGTGAAAAAAATACATTAATTATCAAAGTATGAAAGAACAGAGAGCAGAGTGCCCGAGGGGCACACAGATGAGGATGTGCCGCTTTAATAATTTGAGACCATTTCGGTTCTCACCTACATGTACATGTAGTTTGCGCAGAAAAAAGTCACTCTCAAGATTCCTGTTATAAAACATACAGTTTGCAAGGAGGGAATGATGGACCATAGGTTGCCTTTGGCTACCATGGCCACATATCTCACAATCTCAAGAACCTTCATACAGTACATGTACTTTCAAAATATGGTTTTGTGTACTTTGCTTTTCTTTTGGAATCATGAAGTACATGTATATAGTCTTGATGTATACCAGGTGTTATGTTATCATATTTCACCAAAATTAATTTGGATTTTATTTTTAAACTTTTGATGCTTCATTTGCAATAAAAAACTGAGGGAATACATGTACATGTAGTAGTTTGGCATGGCATTGCCATTGATGCGTAATTTAGGATGTGTTCAATGTCGGTTTCCAAATTAGATAAGATAAGATATTTTATTCGTCTTTCTGTCTGCACATACATTTTATCTTACAAGTGTGATTTCACATTCTACAAATGAAAATCAATTAACCATAAATCATTGTTACAGTAGAGAAAAAAGAAAGAAACACAGCAAATAACTAATTACATATTGAGAGTTCAGGAGGACCCCTGAAAAAGCAAGGCTTGTAAGGCTAGGGTCTCCTTTGATTCAAGTACATGACTAAATAGTATTCAGTGTGTACATGTGATATCCTTAAAAATACAAAAGAAACAAAACAACTAAAAAAGCAACAACAATAAAATAAAAAAAAGACAAACTAAAACTAATCAATGACAAAAAACACATTGCTTGAATGTACAATTATGAAGTCTAATAAACTAACAACAATATGATATAATTAAGGGATATATGATGGAAGAAGAAATAAGTATAACATGGCATGAAAAAAAAGAGGAAGATCGTATACAAAATACTAATAGTAAAGTAAAAAAAAAACAAAAACATGACAAAGGTAAAAGATACACAAGAAAATAATACAAAAGGAAAAAAATATGGGCTGACCCTCTGCAGAAGAATTCAGTTAGACAAGATACAAGATAAATAAATATTGATATATCATAACATTCTCCAGTATATAGTTTTTATAGGCTCCAAAATTTAAAAATAACATAGTATAAAAAAAGCATGTCTTAACCTAGAGCAACTCACAAATAACAATTAAGAGATAACCTTTAAGTACACACTGAAAAGTATGAATGCTTACCGATTTTTTAATATTTGAATTGAGAGAGTTCCAGAACCTGGGTCCTGTATTTACAACTGTCCTAAAAGCAAAACTTGTATGTAACTTTGGTAAGTGGAATGCAGAAGCATTTCATGTATAATAGTTATGTATGTCACTATTTTTCATGAACATTGTGACCAGAGCTGGTGGCATGATGTAGGCATTGTATGCATACATTAGAGTACCAAGTTGAAAATCATAGATATCTTGTAATTTAAGAATCCTATGCTCATAAAAAAGTGGGGTAGTATGCGAGCAATAGTTAGCATTACAAACAATTCTTAAAACTCTTTTCTGAATCAAGTACACCCTTTCTAGATTGGTTTTAAGAGAATTACCCCATGCAAGAACACCGTAATTGAGATACGGGAGAATTAGTGTTGAATACATCATACAAAGAATATCAGTAGAGAAAAAGGATTTCAATTTGTATATTACACCACAATTTTTTGATAATGTCTTACATAGATGATTTATATGGGTTTTCCAAATCAGTTTTTCATCTATATATATGCAACCCCAAAAATTTGGTCATCTTTACTCTATCTATTAACACATCATTAAATATAACATCACCTGGAACTTCTCTAATCGTGTTGCTAAAAAGCATGTAATTTGTTTTCTGCAAATTTAGAGATAATTTATTTGCTTGAATCCACAAAGTGACTTTCCTCAGTTCACTATTAACTGTTTTTAAAAGGGTCTCAGGATATTTGTGGAAATAATACAAACTTGAATCATCTGCAAATAAAATGAACGATAAAATATCAGAGGAATAGTGAAAATCATTAATATACACAATAAATAATAACGGACCAAGGAGGGATCCCTGGGGAACACCACAAGTGACATTCTGTAAACCTGACTCGGCATCCTTTATCGAGACAAATTGTTACTCTTGAACTCTTGAACCAGTCCAATGCTGTACCCCTGATGCCATAATGTGATAACTTGCCAATCAAAATATCATGATCTACTGTGTCAAAAGCTTTCGAATAATCAAGAAATATACCAATTGTATGCATCTTTTTGTCTATGGATTGTGATACTTTATCAATAAAATGTAGCAAGGCATGGGTGGTGGTATGTTTCTCGCGAAAGCCAAACTGAAATTTAGAAAATATATTACTCTTGTTGAAAAATTTCAGAGTTCTAACATAGATCACTTTCTCAAGAATCTTTGAGAATGCAGTCAATAGAGAAATAGGTCTGTAATTATTCAGATATTGAGGGTCCCCTTTCTTAAAAATGGGTACGACCTTCGCAATTTTCATGTCAGTAGGAACTTTCCCACATGACATTGATAGATTAAAGACATGAAGTAGGGGTTGAATAATTCCTAAGATAATTTCTTTAATTAAGTTGTCAGTAACCCCATCATAACCGGGACTTTTCCCGTTTTTAAGAGATTTCACAATGGTAAGCAGTTCTTCCCGAACTACTGGTAAGAAAAATAAACTTTTACTATTTCGCTCTTTCATAAAATCTCTGTACGTCTGCTGAGAAAGTGGCACTGCCCGTGAAAGTTTTGGACCAATCCTGCAAAAGTAATCATTAAAGTTGTCTGCTATAATATTCCTTTCTTCCACCACATGACCGTTAATTTCAATACTCTTTACATGTGATATCTTTTCCTTTGACTTGAATACTTTCTTAATCACTTTCCAAGTTTAAACGGATCATGATTGAAAATGTGATTACAAAACATGGAAATGATGACGAACAAAGCGTTTGTTCAATGTCCTTTTTCCCGGTCGTAAAATTAAACGTCTTTCAAATTACGCTTAAGGAGGAAAGTTTAAAAATCGATAGAGATGTGTTTGTAAAAGCGATCAGTTTTAATTTTATGACCTTGAGCATCGCGAAACGTCTTTAAATTTGGTGCCAGAAGTGGCCTTTCTTGAGATCGGTCAAACTGCGCACTAAATCTGCGCTGTAAACGAAAGCGGGAAAATTAAAGACGATCAACATATAAACAGCTTTATATTTTTTACTCTGAACAGTGCACTGCTGATCATGTTTTTGTTCAGTGTTTTCTAGTTGAGTTTTCAGTCATGATTCACGTTGCTCTTTGAATTTAGAAATCGACATTGAACACACCCTTAGTTATTTGCATGCATGATACCTAATGATTTATGGCCAAATGATATACTCTTCTGTCAGCTCACTCACTGTTGCCATGGCTTATTACACACACAATACTGTTCATAATTATGTACACTATAAGCTCTGTGTGAATTCATCCATGGGCGCACATAATATGTCTGCACATATCATTGCTCTCCGAGCTCTTCAGTACTGGTAGACTTTGAAATATGAATCTACATACATGTACTACATGTACATGTATTGTGCTCATAAAACCAGGAAGTACAGAATTTGAGATTTATCATGCGATCTGTATTTGAATCTATTGATCAATACTGTTAAAATGTACATGTAAGTATTGCATCCATTTATTTGAAAAAAAATGACAAGTACATGTACATGTACATGAAATGTTTGCTGTAAAATGTAATCTATACATTTTACAGTAGATTTGCATGACAGGATGGAATTCTTGTATAGGGCAGGTCCAAGCTATTTGACTTGTGACGTACGGGACATTTAGAGCCTTTAAAGTTGTGTAACATAAAAAATAAATGCACAACAGAGAATCTTTTATGGATTTTGGAAGGCCAGTTGTGCCCTCTTTATTCAGTAAAAAATTAGTGATCTACAATTCCATTAACGATGTAATATTTTAATTGATATGCGCTGTGACGTACGGGACCAGACGAAAGCTGATTTTTTTTGAAAAAAAGTTTGTCATTAAAACTATGTGAATTGGAATAAGCTGGAAATTTGTCATTATCATGTGTTCATCTTGTATCTTATCAAGTTTCATCAGCCATGAATGAAATGATAGAACTCATTGTTGTTATTATGTAACAGCTCAAAATATAAACATCCGCGCTGTGACGTACGGGACATTTGTCCATGTGTAAAACGAATGGGGAAAGTGAAATTTCATCAAAATTTATAATTAACTTGATGTAAACCAAAGTAAGTTAACTACATGGATTATCTTGATTGATATATATTTCTTTAATAGCATACACTGAAACAAAACATAGCAAACACTTTACGACCTTATACATATTATGAAAGGTGTCTTGCAAATAATTCCATGTGTTAAACGAATGGGGAAAATAAAATTTTATCAAAATTTATAATCAGCTGGATGTAAACCATTTGAAGTAAAAGTAATTTTTACATGGATTATGATTGATATATATTTCTACCGGTATATGAACAAACAAAACATAAAAAAACTTTATGACCTTATATTTCATGAAAGATTTAATTAATAACATATGTTAACTAGTATGCTAATATATGCACCCTTGGCAAATCATAACTTTATTATCAGCCTTTTACCAATATTCAACACTGATACAATATCATTTATATCAATTTACTTTATCTTTGCTCCTAATTGAAAAATAACCCTCATTAGAATTACATAGAAATCCTATGGCGTGTCCCGTACGTCACACTTTTGTCCCGTATGTCACAAAGCTTAATTAGCTGATATAATTAGACATGAAATTAATTCAGTAAATTCACTTTAATTTTTGTATGTATAGTAATATAAATTAGAACTCTCCAAAGTGTGAAGAAAACTGTTCAACTTTTTCTTAATTAGAATCTAAAAAAACATTCTAAATTGTGACGTACGGGACACTTCCTGTTGGACACCGGATAATTGACTTAATTAATTAAATTTCAAAATATTTTTTTCTTTCAAATGTTTGCATTAACTTAGCACTACATGTACAAGTCACCACAGAAATATTTTCAAATATATAATTTGCATTATCTGCAGATCAAAAAATGTGATGTCCTGTACGTCACGCTAATTAATGGTTTCTTGGAATCGTGACCTTGGCATTCATTAACTTTATGTTTTCAGAAGAAAAAAAATATAGGGCAAAAATCTACAATCTAGTATAAGCTTTATTAAAATTACACAAAATATGTTAGATTTAGGCAAAGATTTAATTTTGGCTTCAGAGGGGGACAATAGCTTGGACCTGCCCTATAACAGTATACATTGAGCTGAAATTATTTAAACACTGTGATAAATATTGCACTTTGATCACACTTTTTCATTCAATTACTAGTATTCTCTTCAATAGAGCAATGATATATGCCTCAGATTTCTGTTATCGAGTGATACTGAGAATAGAAATGAGCATGATTCTTGTAATGGGACTGGATGGGCCGGTCGTGCTCACACATCACAAAGATTCCATGGGAAATTGACTGACTGTCCGAATGTACAGGAGTAGGGACATGGGGGGAAAAAGCATTATAAAGTCTGCACTCTTTGAATGATCATGAATTAGATCACTTGGAGAATTAATGTTTGTCTGGTAGTTGTTGATTAATTAAATTGTTCCAATATTTGGATGACCAGCCGGGCCACCGAGTCAGAGATTTCAGGTGGCTCTATGCAGTCTCCAGTGTCTCCAATGCATACACTTTATCCTCATCTTTTTTTTGTTGCTTTTGTCAAATGCATTACTAGTGTACAGTGTACATTCAAGGGCAAGTCCATCCCCCCAAAATTGATATGAAAATATCTGAGATGCTTTGATGGTAAAAATTTCATCAAAATCAGATTGTAAAAGAAAGTTAAGTGTATTTTGAATTTTTACCCAATTACATATACACAGAATTATTTGCACCAGTTGTCGATGTCACCAACCCCTATTTTTTTGTAATTTTGTATATGAAACGTTTTAAGTTTCTCATAATGATAGTGTGATACAAAGTTTGATTTCTCAGAATGTTGCCGTGTTGCATAAATGTGGAAGGAAGCTACATGTATTACACCGGGGGGGGGGGGGGGGGCACTTCCATTGATGAGTGGATGGTACCATGGGGTATCGAAAAGCACCTTAAACATGAATTTTCCATATTTTAAAAATGCACCCCTTATCAAGTATTGGCATGTGAATCCCCACCCTTAACAAGCAAGTATTCCCTAAAATTGAACCCCTATTAAGTACAACAATATTTTTATTGTTAAATGTATGTCACAGACTTCGGTCATCGGTTTTACCTTTACCTACATTGTTGGGTTAAGTACAGCCCCACCTCTCGCAAATCAAACTCCAAACATGTATAGTGTTGACTCTTGGGGCAAAAAGTACATCCTTAACAAAACAATCTAGTCTTAGATTTTTTTTATACCATCTCAAATTTGACCCTAAACCTGTAGTTTCATAGCGAAAATAGATACCCTTTTTTATTATTTGAGTGTTTTTTACACCCTTATTTCGTTTACGTACATACCGTGCCCTATCTTGAAAAAAACATTACATGTGTTTTTTTTGTCGCACATGGCATCCACTCGTCAATGTACATGTAAGTGCCAACCCCCCCCTCCCCGCGGGCTATTACATGTATGTGGATTGCAATGCGGCCCTGCTTCATCAATTCTAGTTCATAATCTGTTTCAAAGAGATTGTGCACACCAAAGGGAAGTGGATTTCTTCAGGGTCTAAATCCAGTAAAGAATTTGGTGGCTCGCCCTTGAAAGAGAGGTGTTTTTAGTCTTTGTTCTGCAATGTTTCGTTACTTTTTTTCTTGTAAATATTGTGATTTTCACAGTATTTTTCAATAAAAAAAAGGTTTGATTTCTCCTTGAACACAGGGTATTGTTGCTTTAATGTGATTTGATGTCCTAATTGTCCAATCTGCAAAAATGAAATATTGTAATTCAGAGAATAATATCACTGACTTCCTCATATATCCCATTGTTGTGCAACTGTAATACATTACGGGTACATGTATATGAAGAAAGAAATGGCACACTTTTTTCCTCCTGATTAATTCTGATGAAATTTTTTGGTGTTATGCTTTTTTTAGAAGTGTTGATTTTGTTTTATTTACTTAAATGGAAATACATGTACATGTACTGTTTTCCTAGCTAAGTAGCTATCACTCCATACATGTAATTGATAATGTGTATGTTTTTTGTATCATCATTTTAAATCATTTTAAGGGCATAAATTTGAAGAATGGAGAGGGGACTGTCACAGCTACATGTACTAGCAGTTATCCTTTACCTTGGGTGTCTTGCTAGCAGAAGTCTGCAGGATGTCTTAACCTGTACCGCTAGTATGGGTAAGTATAAACTACATGGTTGAGGGTAAACAAGGAGAATGAGCCCGGGGGGGCCACTTCCATTCACGAGTGGATACCATGCGCGACCAAGGGGTCTCGAAAAGCACCCTAAACACGTAATTTCCATATTCTGAAAATGAACCCCTTAACAAGTATTGGCGTGTGAAACCCTACCCTTAACAAGTATTGGAAACAAAAATGATACTCTTGGCAAATATTCCCTGAAATGGACCCCTAAACAAGTACAGGAATGTTTTATTGTTACGGTTCCTTCGGTCGTCGGCTTTACCTTATTTGGTTTAGTACGACCCCACTTCTACACCTCGCGCAAATCGGACTCTAAACACGAAATGTTGGGGCAAAAATGACATCCTTTATAAAACATTTTAATTTTGTTTTATCATCCCCGCAAATTAGACCCTAAACACGTAATTTTCCTAGCGAAATAGATACCCTTTTTTCATTATTTTTGTGTTTTTGGCACCCTTATCACGTTACGTACGTAACGTGCCCTATCGTGAAAAAGACATCCTTTTTACGTGTTTTTTTGGTCGCGCATGGTATCCACTCGTCAATGTAAGTGGCCCCTCCGGGAGAATGAGGGACAAGGGCTATCCCTTATTCTACTTACATGTAGCTTTGAAATTCCATGCTCCATGCTTCGTGCTGAAATGATGTGAACCAATTTTGAATTTAGTACAGATCTAGATGTGAATATTATGTGTTTGGAGATGGAATGAATAACCCTTTGGCTGCAAGCTGGTACATAGGTGTATTTAAGAAATCACTCCCCTCTGATGGAGCCATTTCTTTGCTTCAACAGTTCTGCAGGAATTTGTGGGTAGATTAATCTTGAATGGTTCGCATTTCTCTTCAAAGTGAGAATAGCAAAAATTTGTTGCTAAATCCGTGATACAAATTAAAATTTCCTCTTTTATATGATGTAGTGTGGAATTGAAAATATAGGCAAAAAGAAAAGGTTTAGGCCATTGTCACAGATTGAGCAATTCACTTGGCTTGTGTAGAAGCCTGTCTGCAGGTGGTTAATGGTGCGAATAACAAAAAAAAAATCCTGGGGTGGTATTCTAATTCTGAACATTGTCTTCTTTGTGTGTACGATACTAAATATGAATCTCAGGAAACCTACATGTATTAATTTTGAGGTCAAAGGTCAAGGTCACAGTGATGTGTTTTCGTCAATACCCTTCTGTAGTCCCTTGTTAACGTGATAACTTCAGTTTGCTTAACCTAGGCTCATATAATTTGGTGTGTGTGATACTACTATGGATCCAGGTAGCATATTGAATTTCAGGTCCAAAGGTCAGAGGTCAAGATCACAGTGACATGATTTCATAATACCTTACTGAAGTTCTTGTAAACGCGATAACTTGAGTTTAACTTAACCTCCATGTAGGCTTATATAATTTGGATTTTATGATACTACCATGGATCCCAGGAAGCCTATTGATGTTGAGGTCAAAGTTCAAAAGTCAAGGGTCATATTGAGTTGACATGTTTTCTTCCTACCCTTCTGTAAGTCCTTGTAAATGTGATAACTTCGGTTGAACTTCATCTTGGCTCATATAATTTGGTGTGTATGATACTAGCATGGATCCCAAGAAGTCTATTGATTTTGAGGTTAAAAGTTCAAAGGTCAAGGTCACAGTGACATGTTGTCATCTTACCCTTCTGCAGTCCTTGTAAACGCGATAACTTCAGAATCACCTCCATAGGCTCATATAATTAAGTATGTTCGATACTATTATGAATCTCAGGAAGCCTATTGATTTTGAGGTCAAAGGTCAGTCACAATGACATGTTTCCATTATACCCTTCTGAAGTTCTTGTACATGTAAACACGATAACTTTAGTTTTAACCTACATGTAGGCTCATACATGTATTTAATTTAGTGCGTATGATACTACCATGGATCCAAGGAATTCTATTGATTTTGAGGTCAGAAGGTCAAAGATGAAGTCACCACTTTCCACCTTGCTTGACCTATAACTACATTTTCCATGTTACAGGCGGGCATATTATGTGCTCGCTTTAGCGATACTTTTGTTTTAAGTATTACTTGAGAATATCTGATTATATTTTTCCCCATATCTCCTCTGATTGAAAATGAATGTTATTCTCTCTTTGCAGAAAGTGATTTATTATCAGAAGGAGATTTTCAGGATGTCAGAATCGTTGATGGCTATAGATCTCTTACTCAAGATCTTATTTTCGTAGGAAGCAATCAGAAATTGACTGTAATAGATCGTGTCACAAATGAGACTGAGGTATGTATAAATTGGTCATAGGACAATCACCACCCCCCCACCGACAACTATCCCCCGACATTCACCCCTCCCCCCACCGAACAATTACCCCCTGGAAAATTACCCCCCTGGAGACAATTACTCCCAGAGGATAACTACCCCCCAACATTTACCTCCTAAAAATTACCCCCCATCGACATCTACCCCCAGACAGTGACCCCTCACCCCACTGAACAATTACCCCCTTTGAAAATTACCCCCAAACAATTACTCCCTGAGGATAACTACCCCCCCCCCGACAATTACCTCCTAAAAATTATCTCCCCCCTCCCCGGACAACTACCCCAAAGGACAATTACCCCCAAACAATAACCTCTTTTTGGACACATACCCCAGGACAATTACCCTCCCCACCCCCTCTCTCGGGCGTCGATGTTAGAATCAAGCGAGACCCATTCTAAGTCTTGTCCAGTGGCACAGGTTTTTGAAATATTTTCTACTTCATCTTTAATAATTTTCTCTTTCTTTTTCCCTTTCTCTTTCTTATTGCTCTTTCTCCTCTCTCTCTCTCACTTTCTTCTGTTTTCCTTGCTTTTTCCTTTTTTTTCTTCCCCTTTTTTGTCTGTTTAGCGGCGCCTCCTACATCATGGAAAATCCGGTGGGGGGGGGGGGGGGGGCTTGCACACCGAACCTCCCGCTTGGCTACGCATAAATGCATTAAATATGTAAACTGGCCCTCATAATATACAAATATACTTTGCCTTGAGAGTTTCTGGTTAAAACTAGGGGCAAGAGGTACTATTCACTGAGGGGCGCATCCCCAAAATGAATGGTACTATTGGAGGCACCGAGGCCCATAGTTTTAACCAGAAACTTGAAATTATGGCAGAGTATATTTGTTTTATATTTTGGATCAAAGATTTTAAACAAAAAAAAAAACAGAATAATGGCTTACCTTTATCCTCATGGTCTTGTGCTCTTTTCTTAAATAATATCCAATTTTAATGAAACATAAGTTTTAATAGTCAATGAAAATGTCTGAAAAATCAAAGCATTAACTGTAGTCTAAACATTTTTACACTATTTACATCCTTTTCTTGATTGAAAAGGTCATTGAAAAACGTAGCGGCGACGTCGCGAGAGTCACCCATGGTAAGCACTCGAGTTCTCGTAAACCCCGCTGAATGTTGGTGATTTTGATATCATGCGCATCAGGCGTATGGCGCCTTGATGTCATTTCCATACTATTTGGGAAAATGACGTCACAAAAATGACGTAATTTTCCCAAATAGTATGCCTAGCTGCCAACATTCCAAAATAGTTGAAAATACACAAAATCACGTGAAGCTCTTATCGCCAATGACCGGAGGATAAATTTTTGATCCAAAATATAATACCTTTTATTTTAAAGTTTTCATCCATCCAAGAGGAGTTTTCTCCCGCCCCTTTCTGTTTGTACCCACTCCATCCTTGCTATGGATGGATCGTATGGTTTGCATATAAAAGTCTCCCAATTCTCTTCTAATTTTGCCAGTGATTAAGTAGACAATTCCCATTAAAAGAAATCAACACTATAGATATTTTGCGCACCAGGTTATCATGATAATAACTGTCAGAACACAAATCAGTTTTACCAAAACCTTACTGCTTTTATGTAGGATTTGCATCATGTATGTCTGATCATATTCTTGTTCCAAACGACATTCAAAGCTGGAATATTTTATATGCAGTGTTTCAACAAAAAAAAATCTATTGTATCACTTTACATCACTATACATTCTTAATATACATTGTAGTTGTATATTTCATTCAAATATCTTGTTCTTTCCCCCTCTATCTTAGCATGTCTAAATGTATGGGAAGTAGCGGTAATTGAGCTGCGTGACATTTAAATTGTGGAATGCGATGTAAAAGCTTTCCGGGGGGGGGGGGTAATTTTCCGGGGTTGTTGTCCAGGGGTTGATTGTCCAGGGGGTCCTTGTCCTGGGGGTAATTGTCAGGGGGGGTTGTAATTGTCCTGGTGTAGTTGTCCGGGTGGTGATTGTCCAGGGGTTAGTTGTCCTGATATGGTATAAATTCTGTCAGATAAGTGTTTTGATATTAAGAAAAAAAAGATTGCTTGAAATCAGGCTTCAAGCTCTCTGATACAAAAATTCTAGTTGTATGGGTCTTTTCCATCAATTGCTGATAATAATTTAATACGAAATTGACAGAATTACTTCTTGGAAATATCAAAATTTTAAATAAACATTGAGAAATAAAGTCATTTTCCTGGGCTAAATTTTACAGACATATTGCTGAATTTATGCGCACTCACATAGCGCCCATTTTTGTCCATGACAGTTTTTTCCCCCCTGTTGTTGATCGCTGGCCCTTATATTTTACCAATCCAAAATATCCCTTCGAGCGTAGTCTGATATTTTTGTTAGCCAATCGATGTTATAGCATGGCATCTGTCGAGTTTCTCCTGCAGCGAGTGCGGCGAGGAGTGCAGGCAACCGTTAAAGTTAGAATGGTGAGAGAATAAAAAAGGGGACTTTATACCCTTATGCTGTCCCTCCAATATGTAGGGGAAGGCGGTTAAGTTGAGCATAGGGGCAAGTTGAGCCACCAACCCCAGGTTAATAATGAATGAGTCAGACATTGTGATGGTGTAATTTATTGATGACCCATTCCATAACCCTTAACACCACCACATCGCTTTCAACTTTAAAACAAAAAGTACTTTTTTAGAGGGAAAAATACAAATTTCAGCGAAAAAAGTAAAAAAGGGTGTGAAATAGATAAGTGATTTTAACCCACACACATCTTAAATTATATTGTAGAAATGATAACAATATTGTTAGTTCAGGTATGGATTCTCACTCTTGTCAAAGTCTTTTACATGATGGATGCATAAGAAATGTGTGGATGTGAAAATATTGCAAATAGTTCGGACGGGGCTAATTTAAGCCAACCAACATGGGGCAAGTTGAGCCATTGTATTTCTTCAAAAAAATCTAAAAAACATAAAAAAGCCATTGATATGCAGGCAGAAAGTAGCAAATTCACAGGACGGTTCTTTTGCTTTTAGAAGATGTTAGTATTTATAGAGAATTAGCAAGTAAAAAGACTTTAAATGAAAAATTGACAACCTGGTTCTTCCCGCATACATTTTGTACATAGTTTTTGTGGCTCAACTTACCCCAGACGGTGGCACAGCTTACCCTCACCGATGGGGCAAGTTGAGCCATTTGACATCGTTTTTTTCAAAGGTCACAACGACTTCCAGTGTGGGGGTAGAAAATTATATATAGGTGAAAAATATTTCCCAAGAATCAAATTTAAAGGCAAGGTACTTATTTCAACAATATTACTAGCCATACAATTCTAACATGCAAAATGCAAAAAGTGTCACAACTTACCCCACCTTCCCCTACATGTAGTTCACATGTTACTGTCACTGATCTCTCCCCTAACTGGATATGCGGGGAGGGTCCTTTGTTTGAAGCCGGCGAGTTCTATTGTCCGCCATACCAGTTCCCCCAAAAGGAACGCGATCGCTCCATTAGCATGTGCATTGCGAGCGATAAGCTAGCTGTCTGCACACTGAAGCTCTCATTGCTTTTCATACAAAACTTCATATATTTAAAGTGCCAGAATTCGCAATTTTCTTGAAACCATGGTACTTTCCCAGTATACATTTCGGAAACATAATTTTTAAGGGGTTGGTGCTTTTCTCACCTAAGGAAGAATGGATGAAATCCTTGACTTGTCTAGGGGTATTTTGGAGGTTTGCCAAATAACATCTTAGGATCGACATGGCGAGGACTTCCCTAGGTTATGCAGGCTTATAACACTGGGCTTGAAACCCCTTTTAATTTAAGTCCACCCCACCCCCCCAAATAAAAAAGCGTAACACCGAAAAATTCATCGCTTAAGTGAAACTTTAAAAATATAACTTTCATATTTTACTTCTGATTTTGAATAAATTTTGAGCATTATTGTGTGTTTTTTCTCTCTATTCAAATAATCATTTCCATGAGGTGGACTCGCCCTTTAAAGAACAAGTCCACCCCAACAAAAACTTGATTGAATAAAGAGAGAAAAATTCAACAAGCATAACACTGAAAATTTCATCAAAATCGGTTGTAATATGAAAGTTATGGCATTTTAAAGTTTCATTTCACAAAACAGTTATATGCACATCTCAATTGCTATTCCATTATTTTAACATTTTGTGCTTCCGGCAAGGAGGTCCTAATCGTCAAATTCGTAAAAATTGAAATATTGTATCATTCAAACTATAAAACACAAAAGAAAATATTGAGTGAGTAACATCATCGACTCTCTCATTTAATTGGATGTAACTGGTTCGTTTATATCACTATTTAGAAAAAATATAAGCGAAACTTTGAAATGTCATAACTTTCTTATTTTACATCCGATTTTGATTAAATTTTCAGTATTGTGCTTGTCTGATTTTTCTCTATTGATTCAAATCAACATTTTTCTGAGGTGGATTTGACCCGTTCTCTCTCTCTCTCCTAGGCCTACCCTGCAGTATAAAATAAATAAAACAAAATAAATAAATATATAAATCGATCGACCGGCCCTCTTCAATTATCCTTTACCCAGTTTGTTCATATTGTCAGCAGGGGGGGGGATCTTGTCCCCCTAAATTTTAGGTGGGGGACAGACCCCTAAAAATTTATGTTGACACCTTTTTTGTTCTTTTTGCTTGTCAGGTTTTTTTTCCTGCATCCCCCCTAAATTCAGGTGGACCCCCCTAAAATCGTTGTGGTCTGCCCTAAAATTGTGGTTGATAACATTTTTCTGATGCTTGTCAGATTATTTCTTTTGTTTTTGCATCCCTCCCTAAAATTTTGGGTTGATAACCTTTTTTTTTGCTTGTCAGGTTATTTTTCTTGCGTCTCCCCCTAAATTTCTAGTTGATAACCCCCCCTTTTTTTTGCTCCACCGAGACATTTTTTTCTTGGAAGACATTCGGCATCTCAAAATAAGTTCTGTGAAATTTCTGAAGTCTTCAGTCTCTGTAGCTTAATGTCTTTTTTACGTACTTTTTTTTTAAAATGAGTTCTTGGAAAAAATAATTCGATCTATTGTTGACAGAGAAATATCACAAATTCACATGCCACAAGTTACATAAGCCCTCTAAAGTCCTAGTCCTACCGTACATGTTCCTATAGCTTGTAAATTTTATTGTCCTTTCACAAATAAGATAAATAATTAATCATTTTTTAACTCCTCCGAAACGGCAGATTTTCAGTCTTAACTTAAGTCAAGTTTCAGAATACAGGCTACACGGTCAGTATGTTCGTGTCTCGTGATATTCTTAATTCTTCTGTCTAAACATGACTGATAAACTCATAAAACTTGGTAACATTTGTGAATATTAATACACTGAATATTTATTTGAATCATGGTTTAAATTCATCGCGCTTCCAGAGAAATCACAGCAATCGATAACCCCCTCCCCCTGGAGTTTTAAAGTTTTGGAAACTTGCTCTGGTAATTTAGAATTACCACACATGTATTTGAGCACATGGGACTACATAAAGTCTACAACTATGCAGTTCACCAGCTTGACTTATCTGTGAAAAGTAATCCCCTTTTCTCTGTTTCCACGGTCGTCACGATAATTGCAATTATACGTGGCACAGGACGACATCTTAAACTTTGTATCAGGTATAAATTCACATTGAAAAGTGCTGTTATAAGAGTTGATCTGGTAAGTATAATTAAGAATTGACACTATTGCCGTGAACCAGACTCTACTCCGATTTTGGCTTTTTTGGGGGAACTCGGCGTGCGGAGGTACCAACTTCCGGTGCTTCAACACGGAATAGGCCAATCAGCGTTATTGTTCCCATCCAGATAGGGGAGAGATCAGTGGTTACTGTAGTTTGTTTTTACGATTTGATATTAGTGATAGAGGGAGCTATTTTTCAAGTTTGAAATAAATTGTTGGTTGCACAATCAAGTAAATTTGACAGTGCATAATTTATCATTTGATTGTAAAACATCTTTTAATTTCATATAATCCACATCATGACTGTTGGTGTTCTAGGGCATACACATTCATATGATATAAATATATTCATATAAAATACAATTGGGTCTCCTTCCAAGCTTCAGCATGGAGCTACTTTTGCTAAGCCTTCCATTCAACCCCCTGGGCATTTTAATATGCTGCTGGAAACAATTTTGCAGAGGAGTGGAAAATGTGGAGACAGCAATGGGAAAATTGCTCAATTCTCACAAATCTCTCTCAACAACCTGATCGTTATCAGACTGCCCTTCTCCTTCATAGTGTTGGACCGGAATGTCTTCGCATCTACAATGGCGTGAAATTTGCTACTGAGGCTGATAGCATCAAATGTTCTGTGATTATGGACAAGTTTAACACACATTTCCTTGGAGAGAGCAGAGAATTCTTTGAGAGATTTAAATTCAACCAGTGCAGTCAAGAGAGTGGTGAATCCATTGAGCAGTATGTCATGGTTCTTCATATGATGAGCAAAACGTGTGGATTCTGTGACTGTATGAAAGACAAGCTGCTTGTTGATCATGTCCTACAGGTACTTGGTGTGCGTGATGATCGTATGAGTGAACTACTCATTTCCAGATTTGACCTTGACCTCACAACTGCTATAGACGTGTGTAAAGCTGTAGAGGCTAAATCTGTCCAAATGAAAGCTCTGAGTCAGAAGAATGAAGACATACAAAGGTTGGACAGAAACATTTCCCTAAGTCTGGAAGAAAAAAGAATAGCATGCAGAAACCAAAGGGGAAAGATCTACAGAAAGTTAAATCAGAGGTTAAGAAGTGCAAGTTCTATAACAGGGTTCATGAGATGAAAAAAGAGTCTTGTCCAGCATGGCGACAAAAGTGCAAAGCTTGCAGTAAGCCTAATCACTTCAATGGATCTTCAGTGTGCAAGACCAGTAATGTTCACCATGTCGGAGATGATGACTACTCATCCTCAGCTGAAAGCATTAGTTTTGTGCAAATTAATGCAGTGGATATGGACAAAGAGCCAATTATCTGTAACATGCTTATCAACAATTAGAGGGTACCGTTCGAGTTGGACTCAGGTGCAACAGTGAATCTTCTACCACAAAAGTATCTAAATAAGGAGGATGTAGTACAGAGTGCAAACATCCATCTATCTATGTGGAATAAAGCTACAACTCAGGCTATTGGCAAGTGTAAGGTGATAACCAGAAATCCTGCTACTGGCAAGAAATACAAAGTTGAATACATTGTAGTAAAGGAAGATCTACCTCCACTTTTGAGAAAAACAGCAGGGGAAAAGATGCAGCTCATTACTGTTCATTATGATTCCCTTGAGCTAGTACACAGCGTAGATTCTGAGGACATTCCTGAGATAATACCTGACAAGTATCTTGATGTGTTCTTGTCTTCTTCAATTGGCACTCTGCCTGGAAGTCCTGTTCATCTGACAGTTGATATTCAAGCCCCATATTGAGCAAGATATAGATGTACAAAATCACCTAAATGGAAATGCGAGCGCGAATCGCAAGCAAAATTTTATACTGTACAGTGACATGAAAGATATTGAAATTATTACCAAGTCTTCATCTCATCTTATTTTAATCACTCTACTTCCTCCTCTTTTCCCTTCTTTTTCTTTTTTTACTTTCCCTCTTTTTTTTTTTTTTTGCTCCGCCAATAGGGGGCCCCTTGGGCCCGCTGGATTCACCTATTATTGGGCGTATTTGTTGAATTGCCATCATATCAGGGTGACCAGATTTCACAAATTGAAGTATGTGACAATCGAAAAAAGCACGCTAGCTGCACAAGCGGTTCGACCGAGCCAGGTCTTATTTTAAAATATCAACAATTAGAAAAAATCAACAAAGAAGACTAATATTAGACTTGAAAAAAATAAATATAAAGAAAAGGAAGGGAGGGTGAATGAAAGAATGAAGGTATACAAGATGAAAGAATAGAGATGATTTGAGAGGAAAGAAAGAAAAAAAATGAAGGGGAAAATGAAGAAAAAAATTAAAAGAAAGTTAAGAAGGATGAAAGAAAGAATAAAAGGAGGAAAAGTTGTCCCACATTCTTTAAAATGAATAAAGAAAGAAAGAAAAAGGAGAGAAAGGAAAAAAGGATAAAGAAAGAATGAAGGAAAGAAAAATGTTTCCTTCATTCTTTCAAAGAAAGAAAGAAGAAAAACAGGAAGGGAAGAAGAGAAAGAATATAAGGGAAAACAATTAAAGGGAAAAGAGAAAACAAAGCATGAAAGAAAGTATGAAAGAGAGGGAGGAAAGAATGAAGGGGGAGAGAATTTAAAAAAAAATATTAAAAAAAATGGAAGGAGAAAAAGAAAGAAAAAAAAGGGAGGGAGAAGGATGGAAAGAAAAGTTTAAGGAAGGAAAGAATGAAGGAAATTTAAAAAAGAAGGGAATGAAGAAAAACTAGAATTTTAATACATCTTAAGGACGAATAAGGTAATCTGTCTGTGAATCTCCAGATCACGATCTAATTTTAGATCATTATAACCATGTCAATGCAGATCAATATGATCATCATGATAATAAACAGACTTTTATTAACTAAACAACATACTAAATACAGCTAAAAGACAAAAAATTAGGTTGTGTAAAAGATCTTTTTTTATTAGAGAATGCCAAATGCAATTTCGCAAGTGACTACACGAAATGGTGAAAATAATGTTGCCGGAATCCATGAATGTAGAATCAAATTTTGAGAAAAATCAGTACTAATAGAGGTTACACACAAATGCATGAGGAAAAAAAAAATTGTCTAGTGAGTTTCGAACCAAGGACCCTCGAGTTGCAAGGCAGGTACGCTATCCATTAGACCACAGAGCTTCTCATACTTTCATCATCCAAAGAATGGCTATTATCTCAAGTTGACTTATGGCAGTGAAAATTGGCATTGTGATATGCCTCTATAAATTCTCAATTTTGAGGATAAAAATTAATATACGGTAAATGAAAATTTTAGAAAATATTTAGTAAGAGTATAAACTCAGCTACAATACGTCGAAATCTGGGCAAAAAACGACCAACAAATACAGAGTTTTAGTCATATTTGCAAAATTATTGAAACGTCATAAAACAAAAATGGAAAATTTTAGTTCCGACGCCATTTTGATGACGTCGTCATGATAAAATTAAGGGTCAAATGTGACATGAAATCACATCTACAATTCATACCCTATTCGAATATAAAAGAAAATTTAGGGGTCAACGGACTATCTGAAGAGTTATATTGAATTTTGTAAAGGCATGATTTTGCACATATCTGACCTATCGTGAACGTGCGTGCGCGCGAGATTCAAACTTTACTTGAAGCTAATTCCTTTACTACTGGTCGTAGGAGGTTGGTTAAGGTATCAAATTAATCAGAATTTAATAATGAATGCATTGACGTAAAAGAAACAGCGATTCTACATTGCGTAACGATGTTACGCGCGTAAGCGCGCACGAAAACCTGTGAGCGCGCAAATTCCTGAAATGCTTAGAAAGACCTGAAACTTACTCTACTTTGATCAAAAAGTGATTTTGAGCATTTTAAAATTTTGACGTGCGCGTACATGCGCGTCATGACCTGTACATAACCTTTGATGACATGGACAGTTGACCCTTGATCTGAAGTTAATTTGATGTTAATATTGTTAATTTTTGATGATTGATAATGGAGATATTGATGATAATGTAATTTTACAAAATGGCGCGTAGATGACGTCATGATGACCGTTTGACGTTAAACTTGTTTCGTACACATCGCATGATAACTGTGCATAGTTGATAATATTTTGATGAAAATTGATAGAACACTTTTTCTGATCTTGGTGGAACAAGAAAAATAAACTAGAATTTTAATTCGTCTTACGGACGAATTAGGTGATCTGTCTGTGTATCTCCTGATCACGATCTAATTTTCGATCATTATAAACATGTCAATGCAGATCAATACGATCATCATGATAATAAACAGACTTTTATTAAGGAATTAACATGTTAAATGTAGCTGAAAGACAAAAAAATTAGGTTGTGTAAAAGATCATGTTTCATTAGAGAATGGCAAATGCAATTTCGCAATTGACTTCACGAAGTAGTGAAAATAATGTTGCTGGAATCCATAAATGTAGCCTTCAATTTTTTGAGAAAAACCAGTACTAATAGAAGTTACACACAAATATATGAGCAAAAAAAAAAGTTGTCTAGCAAGTTTCGAACCACGGACCTTTGAGTTGTAAGGCAGGTACGCTATCCATTAGACCACAAAGCTTCTCAAACTTTCACCAGTCAAAGAATGACTATTATCTCAAGTTGACTTATGGCATTGAAAATTGGCATTGTGATATGCCTCTATAAATTCTCAATTTTGAGGATAAAAAATAAATAAAAATGAAGATTTTAGATAATATTTTGCAAGAATATAAACTAAGCTACAATATGTCGAAATCTGGGTGAAAAACGACCAACAGATAGGGAGTTATAGTCATATTTGCAAAAATATTAAAACGTCATAAAACAAAAAGGGAAAATTTCAGTTCCGACGCCATTTTGATGACGTCATGATAAAATTAAGGGTCAAATGTGACATGAAATCTCATCTACAACTCATACCCTATTCGAATATAAAAGAAAATTTAGGGGTCAACGGACTATCTGAAGAGTTATATTGAATTTCGTAAAGGCATGTTTTTGCATCATATTTTGACTTTTGTGAATGCGCGCGTCAGCGCGTGATTTAAACTTTGATGGAGGCTACTTCCTTTACTACTGGTCATAGGAGGTTGGTTAATGTATCAAATTAATCAGAATTTAATAATAAATGCATTGACTTAAAAGAAACGGCGATTCTACATTGCGTAAGAACGTTACGCGCGAAAACGTGTGAGCGCGCAAATTCCTGAAATGCTTCAAATGACCTGAAACGTACTCTACTTTGCTCAAAAAGTGATTTTGAGCATTTTAAAATTTTGACGCGCGTACATGCGCGTCGTGACCTGTACATGACCTTTGATGACATGGACAGTTGACCCTTGATCTGAAGTTAATTTGATGTTAATATTGTTCATTTTTGATGATTGATAATGGAGATATTGTTGATAATGTGATTTTACAAAATGGCGCGTAGATGACGTCACGATGACCATTTGACGTTGAACTTGTTTCGTACACATCGCATGATAACTGTGCATAATTGATAATATTTTGATGAAAATTGATCATAGAGTTTTGATGATTTTGGTGGAACAAGAAAAGAGTGGAAAAAGAAAAATAAATAAAAAGAATAAATAAACTAGAATTTTAATTCGTCTTGAGGATGAATTAGGGGATCTGTCTGTGAATCTCATGGTCATGATCACGACCTAATTTTGTTATGATATGTCAATGCAGATCAATATGACCATCATGATGATAAGCGTAGTTTTATTAATGAAAAGACGTGTTGAATACTGTTGAAAGACACTGAAAAAGAAGGTTGTTTAAAAAGATCTTCTCATACCCCTTTCATAAACCCAATTACTATGAATTAGGCGGCTAATAGCAGCATAATTTGGTCGTAAAATTGGAGGAGGACAAAAGTATCCGCATTACTCTGATGCTGCTATTATCCGCATAATAGCGGCATCGGGATAAGATTTTGAGTTTATGAACGCATTTCCAAATAATGCGGATAGTTGCCATGGTGCGGTCACAAGGTCACCCTTTTCCAACACAACCGCATCGGAGGGGGCGTGTCCAGTTGTCATGGCGATTATCCGCCTTTTTCAGGACGGGCGCTCGTAAAAATAATGCGGCTTATTTTCGGAGTTTATGAACGCAATTTTTATTGAATTATCCGCATTACTCTAAGGCGGCTAATTGGAGGATAGGTTTATGAAAAGGGTATTATTCTAAAGAATGTCAATTCCAATTTTGCAAGTGACGACACGAAATAGTGAGCACAGTGTTGACGAAACGCAAAAATGTTGATTCCAGTTTTGACAAATTTAAATCAAGATCCATAGACCAGTTTCCAGTTACCTCATGAGCAATTTTTGCCAAATGGCTTTTCATTTCTTATATAATGATAGGTAGATTTCATTGCAAGATATGCAAGCATGCCTTACATAGTAGGATTGAGAAATTCCATAGACCAGGTGAATAAAATTGCAAAGCAATGAATACTGATGGAGGTATTAGTTGCATTTCTTCTTGGAATGCGTTATCATGTTCTTTTAACAATACTTGGCCAACTCTTAAATACCAGTTGCTAGTGCACGCATTGTTGTTTTGGTATAGATGTAATGAAGCATACAATTCAAAAGAATAACCAAGACATCAAGGTTGTTACTAATATCTCATTAAATATAAAACAATCAAGTCACTTTAGTATGAATGAACTTCTTATCATGCACAGAATAGAACCCCAAACTGCCTTATAGGGGTTACACGCAAAATGAGACAAAAATTCATGAATTAAAAAAAATAGATCTTGACGGATTTCGAACCAGGGACCCTCGCATTACAAGGCTGATGCACTAACCATCAGACCACAGTAACTGTCATACACTTGCAAGGCAACGATAAAATATATCCTCAAATTGAATTTTTCAAGTGCAAGTTATATCATAAAAATATACTTCTATACATTGTTAATATTTATGATGATCTCCTGCTCAAAATGATAAAAATGTAACATAATTTGGAAGAATATAAAACCAGCCACAATATGTCGAAAACCGGACGAAAAACGACTAATGATTACGGAGTTATAGTCATATTTGCAAAATTATTAAAACGTCATAAAACAAAAATTGAAAATTTTAGTTTTGACGCCGATTTGATGACGTTATGATAAAATTTATTGTCAAATGTGACATGAAATCACATCTACAAGTCCTACTCTATCCGAATATAAAAGAAAATTTGGGGGTCAACGGACTATCTAAAGATTTATATAGAATTTTGTAAAAGCATGTTTTTGCACATTTTTGGCCTATTGTGAACGCGCGCTTGCGCGCGTAATTCAAGCTTTGACGGAGGCGCATTCCTTTATTACTGGTCGTAGAAGGTCGGTTAAGGTATCACATTATTGGGAATTTCATAAAGAATGCATTGATGTAAAATAAAGTGCAGTTGTACGTTGCGTAAGGACGTTACGCGCGTAAACGCGCGCGAAAACCTGTGAGCGTGCAAATTCATGAAATGCTTAGAATGACCTGAAACGTACTCTACTTTGATCAAAAAGTGATTTTGAGCATTTTAAAATTTTGACGCGCACGTACAAGCGCGTCGTGACGTGTACATGACCTTTGATGACATGGACAGTTGACTCTTGATCTGAAGTTAATTTGATGTTAATATTGTTCATTTTTTATTATTGATAATGAAGAAATTGTTGATTATGTGATTTTACAAAATGGCGCGTAGATGACGTCACGATGACCATTTGATGTTGAACTTGTTTCGTACACATCGCATGATAACTGTGCATAATTGATAATATTTTGATGAAAATTGAACTTTTTCTGATTTTGGTGGAACAAGAAAAGGGTGGAAAAAGATGAATAAATAAAAATAAATAAACTAGAATTTAATTCGTCATGCGGACGAATTAGGTGGTCTGTCTTTATTTTCGCCATCGTAAGTACTATTACCATGTTCATGCAGATCAATATGATCTTCATGATGACGACGGAATATTCATTATGGATGGAATACTTGTGAAAGACGGGAGATGATAAAGCACTGTTAAAAGGGTCTCTTTCATGTATGACAATACATGTGATACGAAACAAAGTAATTATAATCTGTTTTATCTTGCAAAATTTTAACTTTTATACCATTAAATTATCACAAAGGATCATGTACGAGGTGGTAAAAAGAAAAAAAATGGAAAAAAAATCTTGTTTACCCCAGGACTCGAACCTTCGCCCCTGTGAAAGCAATTCAAATGCGTTATCCAATGAGCCACGATATTCCCCATAGAGAATACACGTAAGCAATTTTGAGAATTACAATTCTCGGCTACAACATACTAAAAGCTCAGGGAAAACTGACAAGAAACAATGGAGATATGGCTCACGAAATAGAGGAATGTCGAATCTAGGTTTGAGAAAAAGTCATGTCCCATAGAGATTACACGCAAAACACATGTGATATGAAAAAAGCAATTATAATCTGTTTCATCTTGCTAAATTTAAACTTTTATACCTTTTAATTATCAAGGATCATGTAAGAAGTGGCAAAAAGAAAAAAAAAAAGAAAAAAAAATCATCTTGTTCACCCCAGGACTCGAACCCGCGCCCTTTAGAAAGCAGTCAAAGCCACGATATTCCCCATAGAGAATACACGTAAGCAATTTTGAGAATTACAAGTCCAATTTTGCAAGTGAAATATGGGCATGATCCCGGCATCTGATCAAAAAATGAAGGGCACATCTGCGAAAGCTTAGAATCTCGGCTACAACATACTAAAAGCTCAGGGAAAAATGACAAGAAACAATGGAGATATGGCTCACGAAATAGAGGAATGTCGAATCTAGTTTTGAGAAAAAGTCATGTCCCATAGAGATTACACGCAAAACACATGTGATATGAAAAAAGCAATTATAATCTGTTTTATCTTTTTAAATTTAAACTTTTATACCTTTTAATTATCATAAAGGATCATGTAAGAAGTGGCAAAAAGAAAAAAAAAAGAAAAAAAAAATCATCTTGTTCACCCCAGGACTCGACCTTTAGAAAGCAGTCAAAGCCACGATATTCCCCATAGAGAATACACGTAAGCAATTTTGAGAATTACAAGTCCAATTTTGCAAGTGAAATACGGGCATGATCCCGGCATCTGATCAAAAAATGAAGGGCACATTTGCGAAAGCTTAGAATCTCGGCTACAACATACTAAAAGCTCAGGGAAAACTGACCAGAAACAATGGAGATATGGCTCACGAAATAGAGGAATGTCGAATCTAGTTTTGAGAAAAAGTCATGTCCCATAGAGATTACACGCAAAACACATGTGATATGAAAAAAGCAATTATAATCTGTTTCATCTTGCTAAATTTAAACTTTTATACCTTTTAATTATCATAAAGGATCATGTAAGAAGTGGCAAAAAGAAAAAAAAATCATCTTGTTCACCCCAGGACTCGACCTTTAGAAAGCAGTCAAAGCCACGATATTCCCCATAGAGAATACACGTAAGCAATTTTGAGAATTACAAGTCCAATTTTGCAAGCGAAATACGGGCATGATCCCGGCATCTGATCAAAAAATGGAGGGCACATTTTCGAAAGCTTAGAATCTCGGCTACAACATACTAAAAGCTCAGGGAAAACTGACAAGAAACAATGGAGATATGGCTCACGAAATAGAGGAATGTCGAATCTAGTTTTGAGAAAAAGTCATGTCCCATAGAGATTACACGCAAAATGAGGAAAAATGACAGGCCTCTTTTCATCGCTGTTTTACGCAATGATGCGTTTCTCAAAACGAATATTCATGTTAACTGAGGAGAAAGAGTACATTCTAAACTACAACATATTGAAATCTGGGCGAAAAACGATCTATATTCGAGAAGTTACAGCCAAATTTGCATAAATTTGATGACGTCATTTTTGAAAAAATGAAATTTTTAGTTTAGGCGCCATTTTGATGACGTCACGATATAATTTAGGGACAATGGTGACATGAAATCAAATCTACAACTAATACTCTAGCGATATATGAAAAAAATGGGGGGTCAACAGACTTTTTAAAGAGCTACAGTGAATTTACAATAGGCATGTTTTTGCCCATACATGTATATGGCCTATAGTGAGAGCTCGCGCGCACACGTGCTGCAAACTTTAACGGGGGTTAATTTCGTTATTATTGGTCGTAGAAGGTCGATAAAGGCATCAAATTGCTAAGAATGGTATTATCAATGCAAGGGTGTAAAAAAAACGGTGTTTTTGCACTGCGTTAAGGCATTACGCGCGGAAACGCACGCGCAAATTTTCGAAATGCTTAGAATGACCTGAAATGTACCCGAAAACTTTTATAGGCCATTTAGAGAATTTTTTTACCTTTGACGCGCGCGTACGCGCACGTCATGACCTTTACATGACCTTTGATGACATTGACAGTTGACCCTTGACCTGAAGTTAATGTCATGTAAATATTGTTAATTTTTGGTAATTGATAATGAAGATATGATAAAATGAAGAATTTTACAAAATGGCGCCTAGATGACGTCATCATGACCTGATGACTTTGAAAAGCTTATTTTGACGTGTCCATGACAGATCCTCCTATAGATGACATGAAATTCAATGAAATTTACCAAGTCCATTTTGAGATAACTTGGCGACAAGAAAAATCCGTAAAAATAAAAAAAGAAATAAATAAGAAAATTCTAACGAAATTAAGAGGTGATCTGTCAAAGACAGACCACCTAAAAAGAAAATTCTTACGAAATTAATAGTTGATCTGTCGATTGACAGATCACCTAACTAGAATTTTAATTCGTCATGAGGATGAATTAGGTGATCTGTCTCTGATTCTCTTGATCATGAATATGATCACCATGTTAATTCAGATCAATATGATAATCATGATGAAAACCAAAATATGTTGATAGCTCTTGCAATTGGGGAAATGAGGCGAAGCGGGGGTTGGTTATAATTGTGATGAAATGGTAATAAGCCAATCTCCACTTACCGACAGACAATCATCCAATATATCAAAAGTGTTTCCATTATTGTATGATCCCAATATTTGACACAATATACGCAAAATCGCACAGATATTATTACAAACCTAATTTGGATTAGCACAAACGGTATCTTGGATTTTTCTCTAGGTGAAATGACAGAGAAAAGGGATAGTACGGACTTGAATATGAGATGACGTAGAAGACACAATGTATGAAGTTTGTATAGCGGGATGGAAAATAGAGATTTGTTTGTTTGGGTAAAGAAGTTCGTTCGCCTTCTTCCATTGTTTACATTCCTTAAAGGAGAAATATATTGATTATGAATGTGGTCTTATTATATATTAATGGAAAGGTAATGATGTGGGGATCATCAGTGGGTCATTCAAAAATACCGAAAATAATACAAACAGGTGAAAATCGCCGATTGAAAAACGCTAAAATGCCCCTCCGAAATATGCCTCGCATCGGTCTCTGAATTGACTGGAATTTGATGACGTCACTGTCTGTACGAGAGGCGTGATTGGCTCTCCCACGTGAAGCTCCACTTGCATGCAAAACCTGTTGCGTGGGTACGTTTTCTCCACACTGTCACTGAATACTTCTATCACGAAATGAAAGAAAACCCAGAATTTTATTTATATTTGGATTTTGAAATTGATGATTTTAAAGATGAAGAGAATGATGATGAAGTGAACAACACAGTGAGGTAGTTGGAGGTAAATAATGGGGGAACAATGCCGATGATTATGATGAAAATTCAACTTGCCTGACGATCACAAGTAAAGTCATGTACATGCCGATTCGCTACCAACTCATGCAGCTGCTGCTACAAGTGGTAGCTATACGTACACCGCGCGGGCCAAATTAAATCCATGAAAATGAATAACCACATCCAGAGAGAGTCTATCATAAGAAGGAAAATAATGATATAACTGTACTTACAAACAAGTGAATAATCCGAATTAACCTAGCTGAAAGCAAATCAACTCAACGAATAGCAGCAGACGATATGCACCGACGATAAACTTCATGTGGCTGGGATAGATTGTCACTCGTTCTGTTAGATGTAATTTGTAACTCATTAATTTGACAAAATTACGAAACTCGGGGAATTATTTATATATATAAAAATATAGTAACATCTCTTATTATTTTTTGTATTACGATAAAACCTCTTTTGAAGGAAAACGTTGAGATAAACTAAAATTACTTTTAACCCCCCCCCAACATGCGTAGCTTGTATGTCATTGCAAACAAACCATCGCAAACATGCACGTATTCCTTCCTTGCTGATTGAGAGCTGTGCAAAACGTGCATAGATCTATTCTCTCAGTCTCAGCCAATGCAAGGCGAGCAAACAATACGGCATGTGTTGTTGTGATGGTTTGTTTACGATCACATAATGCTACGCATGATGGGATGATCTTTTACATCTAATTTTAATTTACCTCAACGTTTTCCTTCAAAACAGGTTTTATCGTAATTCAAAAAATGATAAGAGATGTTACTATATTTTTATATAGAATAATAATTCCCCGAGTTTCGCAATTTTGTCAAATTAATGAGATAAAAGTTACATCTAACAGAACGAGTGACAATCTATCCAGCCGGATGAAGTTTATCGTCAGTGCATATGCCATATCGTCTGGTACTATTCGTTGAGTTGATTTGCCTTCAGGTTCGGATTATTCACTTGTTTGTAAGTACAGTTATATCATTTTCCTTCTTATGATAGACTGTCTGGATGTGGTTATTCATGTTCAGCATGAATTCAATTTGGCCCGAGCGGTGTAGCTAGCACTTCCAGCAGCATGAATTGGTAGCGAATCGGTATGTACATTACTTTACTTGTGATTGTGTTGCAAGTTGAATTTTCATCATCATCGGCGTAATTCCCCCAATTTACCTCCAACTACGTCACTGTGTTGTTTCACTTCATCATCATTCTCTTCATCTCAAAATCATCAATTTGAAAATCCAAATCTAGATAAAATTCTGGGTTTTCTTTCGATCATTTCGGGATCGAAGTATTCAGTGACAATGTGGAGAAAATGTACCCTTGCAACAGGTTTTGCATGCAAGTGGAGCTTCACGTGGGAGAGCCAATCACGCCTCTCGTACAGACAGTGACGTCATAAAAAAATCCCCAATTTCGCGGACGTAATTCTGCGTGTTTGAAGCATTCAGAGAGAGAACTTTAAACTATCAATTAACTGAGTTTCATCCGTCTCCATGATAAATGATGTACACCATCGTGTTCTCCTTATTTTCTCTTTTATTGTGATGTATGATTCTCCAGTTTTACGATTTTCAATATATTTCCACTTTAAAGGTGTTGATTTCATTTGCTAGTTTTTCTGGGCCAGGCTAGCGATTGGAATGTGGCAGTGAAAGAGGGCAAACTGACTGGGTTGCTAGGCGTTCAGGACTAATAGAAGTCCATTGGAACTTCAGTTATTTACTACTTTGCTTCTTATTCATGTTCTCGGCTCGCTTGCATTCTTCAGTGATTAAAGAGGGGGGGGGAGAGAGAATGTGAACAGGTGTGGAAGCAAGGAGTGCTGGTAATTCCTTGGTGGAAGTGAGCTTTGAGTGGGAGTGGCTGAAGTGACAAGAGTCGCAAAAGAGGATTAATTGACAGAGAGAGCAAGAGTGAGGGAGTGGTCAAGAGAGTTACGTAAGTTGGAAGAATAATGGAAAGCCGAAGAACTTGAATTTGGAATCAGAGTACACAATAGTTAAGTTCCGTTTTATACACTTACATTATAGGCGGATTAATTTCGCGCATTACACCAAAAGTGATAGGGTCGACTTGGGATAAGGCTTTTTTCGCCACGCGGTGTTTGACCAAAAAGGGGATAAAAAGGGAGTGTTTAGTTGACAAGGGCAGTTTTTCGTTCCCGATTTGTTTTGCCGCCGTAGGCCATGTCGGCTTAATTTTTGTCTGTCGTCGGTCGTCACGCCCAGAGATGAAACGTATATTATCATCCAGCTTGTAATTTGACTTTGATTTAGAATAAAACCTGATATACAACTTAACTTCATCGAACTTGTCATTCTTTGACTCCCGTCTTTTTTTTGTACGTGGGCAGCGCAAGACGGTGGGCGGCCACCGGCCGTCTTGCAAAGCTGTGCCGCTACATTTGCTTCAGGTGAGATAATACCAGCCCACAGAAGTAGTAATTTGAAGACGTTCTCTCCTAGAGTAGAAAACTTTGATAAGTGTGTCAGAAAGGAAAGTTGCATGCAGTTTTGATGTAAAACAAAACAAAGAGATAGGGCAGAGAGGGAGAGAGAGAGGTAGAGAGAGAGCTAGTACCAAGAGACTTAATATATACCGTGTTTACACAGTGACACGGCTCGGGGGTTCGACACGCGAGCCGTGCTCAACACGGCAATTTTATGCTGTGTAAACGCGATCAGAGTGATCCGCGAGCTGTGTTGAACACGGCTTTTTTGATCCGCCAAAATCGTACGTTTCAACCCGCGAGCCTAGTCAGACTCGGCAATTTTTTCGTGTGTAAACAGAAAGCCGTGTCGAACTCTCTTGACCAGGTCACTGCGCGCGCTTTCACTTTTGGCATTGTTGTTGTTCGCACGGACAAGATTCGATTCCGGCGGTGAATTTCCCGCGTTTAATTTGCGACGTCATAATTCTTCTTCCGTTTGAGATCCGCGAGCCGTGTTGAACTCGCCTTTTTAGATGTACGTATAAACGCGATCTCTGATCCCTTCTTCGCAGTGTTCAACCCGGCTCGCGGATTCAACACCCGAGCCGAGTCAATGTGTAAACACGGTAATATAGTGAGTCACAGGTCAAATGTGAGTGTTCTGTGCAAATACTGACCACGTTGACATATATTGCCGAGGACTCTTTACACATAAGCAAATGAAGAGGATCTCTTATCCAATTTTGCAAGTGAAATTGAGGCATAACGCTGGCATCTGATCGGAAAATAAAGACAACTTAGCAATAGCTTAAAATCTCAGTTACATTATACTCAAAGCTCAGAGAAAACCGATCTATAGAAATGGAGATATGGCTCGCGAAATAGAGGAATGTAAAATCCAGTTTTGAGAAAAAGTCATTTCCCTTAAAGATTGCACACAAAATGAGCAAAAAATGACATGCCTCTATAACTTGCAGTTTTTCAGGATGATCAGTTCCTTTAAAAGTGAATAAAGGCATCAAATTAGAAAGAGTATGTCCTCAGCTACAACATATTGAAAACTGAGCGAAAATTGACCAATATTTACAGAGTTAAAGTCAAATTTGCATAATTATAATGACGTCATAAGTAGCAAAATGGGAATTTTGAGTTCCGACGCCATTTTGATGACGTCATGATATAATTTTGGGTCAAATGCGACATGAAATCACATCTTCCATCCATACTCTATTCGAATATGAAAAAAAAATGGGGGTCACCAGACTACCTACTTTAAAAGCTATAATGAATTTTGTATAGGCATGTTTTTGCACATATATTGTCTATGTTTAGTGCGCGCACGTGCTGTAAACTTTGATGGAGGCTAATTCCTTTATTACTTGTCGTAGAAGGTTGATCAAGGTATCAAATTGTTCAGAATTATATTATCGGTGCATTGATATAAAAAAAATGGAGATCCTATGTTTTATAGTGCCGTTACACGCACGTCGTGACCTTTACATGACCTTTGATGACATGGGCAGTTGCCCCCTAACCTGAAGTTAATGTGATGTAAATATTGTTAATTTTTTATAATTGATAATGAAGATATGATTGATAATGTGATTTTACAAAATGGCGTCTAGATGACGTCATGATGACCTTTTGACCTTGAACTTGTTTCGTTCACATGACATGATAAGTCCCCATATCTGATGATATTTTGAAAATAATTGATGATGTAGATTTTGAGATTTTATGGTAACAAGAAAAGGGTGGAAAAATAAAAATTAAGAAATAAATAAAAAAGAAAATTCTTACGAAATTAATAGTTGATCTGTCGATTGACAGATCACCAAATAAAAATGAATAGATTAAAAAGAAAATTCGTAGAAACATAAGAGGTGATCTGTCAATTGACAGATCACCTAATAAAAATAAAAAAGAAAATTCGTAGAAACATAAGAGGTGCTAACAAGAATTTTAATTTGTCTTACGGACGAATTAGGTGATCTGTCTGAATCTCCTGATCACAAAATTTGGGTTGTAGGGGTACTTAGGAGGTCCCATGGTAAGGTCAAAAGTCAGTTTGAGGTCAATGTTAAAGTTTACATGCAAGACTCTCTATGATTCATAACTTTGCAACCGTAAGTCGCTTTTAAACCAAACTTGGGTTGTAGATGTAATAGGGGGACCTGCATATTGGGCTGCAGCCGGACATCACTTAGGTCAAAGGTCATTTTGAGGTCAACGTTAATGTGTAAGACTCATGATGAATTGCATGATTCATATAAAATGAAATGAGATATTTTTAGTAATTTATCATACATGTATGTACATGTAGAATGTTTGAAAAATGTTTTGAGATGATTATTAACGTTTCCCATTCAAGTATGAATTGGTGCATGTTTAGTGAAGGTTTTAGCTGAAAAGTTCAGCCTTGAAAGTGGAGTAAGACATTTAATAAATTTAATTTTTTTTTTCTTTTTAAATGTTTTTACATTTAATTTTTGTCTTTTTAGGAAATTGGGGTATGTTACAGTACAGCAGCACACAGTTGCTTCAAAGCCGGCACTAATGAGGTAAGTAAGAATTATGGACGTGATTCATTACAAAAGGAAGCCTAACTTAGGTATACATGTATGTACATGGTTCTTCATGAATAAAATATATTGATTACACACTGTAGGTTACATTCGTAATTCATAAGGTTTTAATATTCCAAAGGTTTGTTATTCCAAAGGTTCGTAATTGCAAAGGTTCATTAATCAAAAAAAAAAAAATAAGGTTCTTTAGTCTGAAAACGAAATAAGATTTTTAATTCTGAATATCCGTTAATCCAAAGGTTCGTATGTCAAAAATATGAAATAGTTTTTCCAAAAATGAATTGATTTATTTTTGTATCAAAATAGTATTGTAATTCAAAATATAATGATTTTAATAATACAGTACCAGTAATAGTTTCAATGGAGGACTATACATAGTTTTGGTCTAAGCATGTATTGCATCAAGAATTCACGCTTGTATCACATGTCTTAATTTTGATTTTCTCTGAGCAATTGCTGCCTTATAGAACGAGAATGTTGGGGACTATGTGTTGGTCACATGTGAATAACCTTAAGATAAAGGGATTTTAGGGGTGCGGTGTCATTTTGCTTCTTCACCATTTCAAGTCCGATTTTAATTCTGTTAGCTTTATATGATAGCACTAGGTGGGGATCCAAAACATCTACACAGAATTTTGAAACTCATGAAATATGCTTATGCGCATTTTTCAAAATTCACAAAAATGTTTCTTTCTTTTTTTGTTGACCGATTTTGAATTTATTGCTTCTATCTAGTAGAGCTTCATGAGGTTCATCTAGCTTCTTCACAGCATTTTGAAATTTTGACTGGAACAATTTTTATGCTAATTTATGCGACATTAATTTATGCATATTTTGGAAAATTCACATAAAATGCTTCTTGTTAATTTGTTGACTGATTTTGATTTTTTTTTCTTCCATCTGGTAGAGCTTCATGAGGTTCACCAAACTGTCACACAGAATTTTGAAATTTGGAGTAGAAAATTATTAATGTTATATGTAATTTATGAGAAATTCATAAATCACAGATAATTCCTCTTTATTTGTTTACTGAATTTCAAAATGCTTCTTCTTCATCATTTCAAGTCTGATTTCAATTCTGTTTGCTTTATATAATACCATTATGTGTGGGATTCAAAACTTCTACACATAATTTTGAAACTCATTAAACATGCTAATTTATGCACATTTTCCAAAAAAACAAAACAAATGCTTTTCCTTCATTATTTGTTGACCAATTTTGATTTTTTTTTTGCTTCTGGTAGCACTTCATGAGGTTCACCAAATTTCCACACAGAATATAGAACTTTTGACTAAAACAATTTTATGCTTATTTATGCATATTTTTAAAAAATTAACGTAAAATGCTTTATGCTTCTTCTTCTTTAATTGTTGATCAATTATGATTTTTTTTCCTTCAATCTTGTAGAACTTCATGAGGTTCACCAACCTTTTACACAGAATTTTGAAATTTTCATTAGAAAATTATTTATGCTAACTTTGTATGTGAAATTTATTCATTAATAACAGAAAATACCTCTTTATTATTTTGTTGACCACTTTTGATTTTATTTTCTTCCATTTGGTAGAGCTGCATGATGTTCACCAAACGTGTACACAAAATTTTGAAATTTTGTCTAGAAAATTATTCGTGATAATTTATGCAAAATTTATTCATAAATCACAAAATTGTTTTTTCTCCTTCATTTGTTGATCAGTTTCAATTTTGTTTGCTTTATATGATAGCTCTAGGTGATGATACAAAATTTCAATACAGAATTTTGAAACTCATTAAATATGGTAATTTATTCATATATCTTCAAACCAAAAAAAAAAAATACTTGTTTGGTGATTGATTTTGATAATTTTTGTTCCATCTGAGAGCTACATGAGGTTCACCAAGGTTCTACACAGAGTTAAGAAATTTTGACTAGGAAATTATTTATGCCAATTTATATGAAATTTATACATATCACAAAAAATGCTTCTATGTCATTTCTTCATCAATTTCAATTCTACATATCCTCAATTCACGTCACCAATACTACAATGTCAACTGGGCTGAATTATCGCGTTTAATTTTGTTGCGAGATGGCGGATAAGCTCCACATCATTCATCTGTAGTACATAGCTTATTCTGGTTATGATAAAAAAAAAACAAACTTTTTTCAAAAGGGAAATTGACTGTTTTTCAAAAAATTAAATGTGCCTTTTTATATGCCCTTCCGAGTCGGCACCAGTCAGACCGCAGGTCCCTATGCTAATGAGCAAAAAGGCCAGATTCATCCAAATCATCTCGTGGCTGAATTCTCCTCCTTGCAAAGTCTCATGATTCGTGAGATTTTCTTTCTCTAAGAATTTACCCGTTTTAAACTGAAGTTAAATGAAATATTATTGCACCATCAGATAGAGTAAAATGTTAGTCTTTCATATTGGTCAATTATTTTGTATATAACAATATTTTGTTATATAAGTAAATTTCTGGCCTGAAAATGTGCCTCAAAACTGAATTTTCTTCCTCTGTTTTCTTTTGCAAATAGTGCAAAACTTTTTATTTTGAGCCTCAATGATATCTATATCACCAAAAAGCTGAACTTCTGTACTTTCTCACAATGCCACTCTTGATATGCGGCATCTTTTAATTTGGTCAAGATCACACTTTTCCCACCAAGGTACAAGACGAGATTTCTGAAATTTTGTACTTACATGAAACCAGAGTTTGATTGGCTGGATAAGATTCACAGAACAACAGGTGCAGGGTATTTGAGGAGATTACCACATGGGAAGTGTGACTTTCCCATGAACCCAGGCACTGGAACCGTTGGAATTTGCCAGTGTGTGGTCTGTTTGACCTATCAGAGTGCAGTATTCTTGTTTTCAAGCTGCTTTATGTACTTGCAAATTAAAAGTGTGATCTCGACCCGATTAAACAAATTCTTATTTTGGAACCTATATCATTTTAAAGCATACATATTCAGCTTTATCATGATATAAACATTTGGGCTCAAACAAAAATAAAGTGTGAAAATAGCAGCTTTTGTCAGGTGAAAATAATTATTTTGTAGCATATTTTAGATTAACATTTTAACCTATATTACAAAATCCTTGAATAAATTCAAATACATGACTGAAAGAATGATTCTTTTTCTTTACAATGATACCAAATTCATGAAATTCGATGCACAATTAGAGCAGCAATGACCGATTGAAAAGAAGTGTTTTGGTCCGCATCAAGCTCATTAAATATGCAAAACATCTCAAGTCATGAATATCACTTGGATGAAAGAAGCCACTTTCTTGGGACTGCAGTCTGACTGGCACGTATGGTATCACGCTCAGTGTCCATTTGTCCGTCTGTTAACTTTTTTGTCAACATGATAACTTTAGTTTTTTCGTAACCTAGGCTCATATAATTTGGTGTGTATGATACTAGCATAGATCCCAGGAAGCCTATCGATTATGAGGTCAAAAGGTCAAGGTCACAGTGACATGTTTTCATCTTACCTTTCTGAAGTCCTCGTAAATGAGATAACTTCAGTTTGAATTAACCTAGGCTCTTATAAGTTGGTGTGTATGATACTAGCATGGATTCCAGGAATTTTACTGATTTTGAGGTCAAAATGTCAAAGGTCAAGTCACCACCTCCACTTTTCTTGACCAATATCTCCATTTTCCGCATAACAGGTAGGCGTAATATGTGCTCGCCCCAACGACACTCTGATTCAAAATTAAATACTCTTAAAGAACAGCGTAATACATTTTAGGTTGGAAATTCACATTTTTTTCCCCTCATGCTCGCCTCAGTAATTATGTAGTAAGGTAAGTGTTCCCAGCCGATAAGAAAAATCAGGAGAAATTATTTTACTCTTCCTTCCAATCAGGGAAAAATCAGGGAATTTGATTAAAAAAATACCTCAAATCAGGGAATTTTGATTACTCGTAGCCCAAAAGTTGAAAGTACAGTGGTTAGTCAGACACTGTTATATTTTGTCGCATATCAACATCCATTGAATGACTGGTTATAGTGGTAATAATTGTATCCCCCGAAGAGAGTTCGGAGGATACCATGGATTTGGCCTCCTCACGCCGCCGCGTCCGCCGCGGAGATTTCCTTGTGAAATCCTTGTGAATTCCTTGTGCATTTCTTCTCCGATCATCTTCAAATTAGGCAAGAAAATTTGTACGAAATTAGAAGTTGATCTGTCAATTGACAGATCACCTAATAACTAGAATATTAATTCGTGATGAGGACGAATTAGATGATCTGTCTCTGATTTTCATGATCACGAATACAATCACCATGTTTATTAAGATCAATACGATGCTCATATTGAAAACTAAACTTTTATTATGAAAAGAACATGTGGAATACTCTTAAAAAGAGGGAAATGAGAATATGTGAAATACATTTAGGCGTAGGCAATACACATTGTACATGTTATAGGCTTATTAAAAATGATTTTAGTCTACTTTATTGTGCGATATTTGAACTTATATACCTTGTAATGGTGATTTTAACATTTGCGAAATGTTGAAAAGAAAAAAAAAATTATGTCCACTTTTGGGTTCAAACCGTGGACCCTAGGGACGCAAGTCTGATGCCTTACCCATTGAGCTACACACTTCCTATAGACTTTACACATAAGCAAAACAAGAGGATCTGAAATCGAATTTTGCAAGTGAAATACGGGCATGATCCCGGCATCTGATCGGAAAACGAAGACCACTTGCGATACCTTACAATCTCAGCTACAACATACTCCAAGGTCAGAGAAAACCAACAAAGAACTAGAATTTTAATTTGTCTTACGGACGAATTAGGTGATCTGTCTCTGAATCTCATGATCATGATCACGATCTAATTTTGTTATCATGATATGTCAATGCAGATCAATATGACCATCATGATGATAGGCGTAGTTTTATTAATGAAAAGACATATTGAATACTGTTGAACGACACTGAAAAAGAAGGTTGTATAAACAGATCTTATTCTCAGAAATGTAAATTCCAATTTTGCAAGTGACGACACGAATTAGTGAGCACAGTGTTGACGAAACGCTAGAATGTTGAATCCAGTTTTGAAAAATTTAAATCAAGATCCATGGACCAGTTTCCAGTTACCTCATGAGTAATTTTTGCCGAAGGACTTTTCATTTCTTATATAATGATAGGTAGATTTCATTGCAAGATATGCCAGAATACCTTACATAGTAGGATTGAGAAATTGCATAGACCAGGTGAATAGAATCGCAAAGCAATGAACACTGAAGGAGGTATTAGTTGCATTTCTTCTTGGAATGCGTTAGCATGTTCATTTAACAATACTTGGCCAACTGTGACATGCCAGTTGCTAGTGCACGCATTATTGTTTGCATGTATGTAATGAAACACACGATTCAAAAGAATAATCAAGACATCAGGGTTGTAAGTAATGTCTCATTAAATATAAAACAATCATGTCACTTTAGTACGAATGAACTTCTTATCATTTCTCAGAATGGAAATCTGAACTGGCTTATAATAGTCTGGTCAGTTAGCGGAATTATGTGGACACGGTGGACAAAAGCGTGATTTTTTCTCGAGACCTTTGTTTATGTATAAGAATTAAGAATGGGGTATGCTCCAAAAAATCTGGCTGCAGGAACAGTGAAAAAATGGGTGAAAATGTCAGAATTTATGAGTTCAGATTTGTCTCATATATAGACTAGCGCTAGTGCAAAATTCAATAGCAGTGCATTATTTTGCATTGGATTAGTTCTTAAATTCAGACCCTTTTTGAACAGATCTTCTGTTTGTCCTCGCATCTCAATGCACCAAATATCTGAATGAAGATGCTAACCAAGCCGAAGGGTGACGGTGGAGGGGGTTGAATATTGGTGTGTGTGTACATATTTTGGTCTTGGGGTAAAGGTGTGCAAGACATATTTTTTGCATTTGTTGGAAATTGTGTTGCCATGGTAACAGTGTATTATTGCAAAAATAAGGTAAAAATCTTGCAGTTAGAACCACTTCCTCTGTTTTTAACCGATTCTCATGAAATTTGGCACACACATTGGTCTTGAGGTGAAGATGTCTAAGACACACTTTTGTGTGTCTTTCAGATATCTTGTTGCCATGGTAACAACATATTATATAGTGAAAATTGGGAAAAAATCTTACAATTCAAACTGTTTCATCAGTTTTCAATCAATTCTAATGAAATTTGGCACACACATTGGTATTGAAGTAAAGATGTACAATGCACTTTTTGTGTGTGTTTCAGAAACTGTGTTGTCATGGTAACAAATTATCATATGGCAAAATTTAGGTAAAAAACTTGCAATTTGAACTACTTCATCAGTTTCGAACCAATTCTCGTGAAATTTGGCTCACACATTTGCCTTGGGGTAAAGATGTGCAAGAACCTTTTTTTTTGCATTTGTCAGAGAGTGCATTACCAGGGTAGCCACATATGATAGCCAGAAATGTAGGAAAACTTATTGTGGATCAAACTTCTTCCCCTGTTTTTAGTCAGTGCTCATAAAAAATTGGAAGAAATATTCATCTTAGGGTAAAGATTCATATAAAATTCTAAATATCTTCTCTGCATTAAAATGTGGGGGTATTAATCAACTTCATTAATATTTCTGGGTTTGGGGGAAGGGGCAGGATTAGTCCTTTAAATCTGACATCAAAGAAGGTTAAAGGCAGTGGCCATTAGAAACATAAAAATGATAAACACTCTTAAAAAAACGCATCCCCTTAAGGGCATATAGGCTGGAGGTACACTGGGTGAATATGAAACCTTCCGCTGAAGCAGAGGAGTTCCAACACTGGCAAGCAAAACAAAATGTGTACCCCTTCTACTTTCAACAGCTGATTTTCCAAACCTTAGTTCCACCTCCCCAAGATGTGCACCCCTCCCCATACCACTTTTAGTTCTACTTCCCCATGCTCAAACCAGTCTACACCTTTGTCCCTCAGGGGTCAATGCATTTTTAAAGCTAGACATTACTCTTTTTTTTGGGGGGGGGGGTGGGGTCTTTAGAAAATGACCTCATTAAAATTACAGTTAAAGGATTATGACTAGGAACTTAACACACCCCCCCGAAAAAAAGGGGGCTGATAATACTTTTTAGCAGAAAATCCCCCCCCCCCCTTCAAAGGTAAGAAGAGTCCTTTGCACTTCAGACCATTCATTTGAAGCTTAATGCATTCTGATTTGATAAAAAAATTGTTTACAGTACCCAATTAACCATTGTTTATTTATATTCTCCTACTCAGTCTTTTATTCATATTCATATTCCGTTCCTACTCTTTCTTGTTAACTTTCACATCACTCTTGATTTTGAGCTTCACCATGCAATCTCCTTTTTTTTTCAAAGCAGAATGTTTGAGGCTTTAAATTAATATGCTGAAGTGTAAAGGATTTCCCTTTTTTGGGGGGGCGGTGTTAAGTTCCTAGTCCTTATAATTTCATTTTAATCTTTATGTGGCAATTTTCTAAAGCCCCCCCCCAATAAAAAATGTAAGGGGTGTTTTTTTAAGAGTGTTTAAGTTCCTCATGGTCATGGCCTTTAACCTTCTATATTTTGTTGTTGTCAGTTTTTAAGGACCTTCTCCGCCCCCCCCCCCAAAAAAAGCCTATAAATATTATTGAAGGTGATTAATACCCTGCGCTATTATATGACGTTATAAAGGGGAATCAAACCCAAATAAACACATGTTTTTAGAGGGAAATGAAAAATCAGACAAGTTTATAGGTCAAAGTTTGAACAATATTGGACAAACCATAACAAAGTTGTGAACATATTAAAGTTATAAACATTGGTAATCACTATACCCATGAAGACTTCAAATTGACCGCATATGTGATGTCACAGTGATTTAAGAAGGCAAGGATCACTCTTCCATGTACTGGAATAATCAATTAGCTAAAATTTCTTTTTTCAAAAGTTTTACTTCAAATTGTATCTTTCTTTCATGAGGACACAAAACATACTACCGGGTTTATATTACGGCCCCAATGGAATAGGGATTTAGGAGAAAACCAAAAATCCTGATAACTACTAGTCTTATGGGAAAGTTGTCCTTGCGGCCCCACCCCTTGTCATAATTTACTTACCCAGTTGCCAATTTGAATTCTACATACTAGTAGCCTTAGGGATCTTAGTTTTAAAGCAGCCATAACTTTATTTTGCTTGTCCGATTTCTTTAAAACTTTCACCATTCTTATTTTTCTCCTTTTCCATGCACAAAACATTATGACCAAGGCTTGATTTAATACTGAATATGAATCTTTACCCAAAATGAATATTTGTGTCAACTTTTATGAGCACAGGCTGAAAACTGAGAAGTAGACTGATCCACAATGAGTTTTCCCCATATTTCTGGCTAAATGTGGTTACCAAGGCAATGCACTCTCTGACAAAAGGTTCTTGCACATCTTTACCTCAAGGCCAATGTGTGAGCCATAATTATTTCATGAGAATTGGTTCAAAACAACAACAAAAAACTGATAAAGTAGTTCAAATTGCAAGGTTTTTACCTAAATTTTGCCATATAATATGTTGTTCCCATGGCAACACAATTTTGGAAACACACACAAAAGTGCCTTGTACATCTTTACTTCAATACCAATGTGTGTGCCAAATTTCATGAAAATTGATTGAAAACTGATGAAACAGTTTGAATTGTAAGGTTTTTCCCCAATTTTCACCAGATAATATGTTGTTACCATGGCAACAAGATTTCTGAAAGACACAAAAAAGTGTGTCTTAGACATCTTCACCTCAAGACCAATGTGTGTGCCAAATTTCATGAGAATCGGTTAAAAACAGAGGAAGTGGTTCTAACTGCAAGATTTTTACCTTATTTTTGCAATAATACACTGTTACCATGGCAACACAATTTCCAACACATGCAAAAAATATGTCTTGCACACCTTTACCCCAAGACCAAAATATGTACACACACACCAACATTCAACCCCCTCCACTGTCACCCTTCGGCTTGGTTAGCATCTTCATTCAGATATTTGGTGCATTGAGATGCGAGGACAAACAGAAGATCTGTTCAAAAAGGGTCTGAATTTAAGAACTAATCCAATGCAAAATAATGCACTGCTATTGAGTTTTGCACTAGCGCTAGTCTATATATCAGACAAATCTGAACTCATAAATTCTGACATTTTCACCCATTTTTTCACTGTTCCTGCAGCCAGATTTTTTGGAGCATACCCCATTCTTAATTCTTATACATAAACAAAGGTCTGGAGAAAAAATCATGCTTTTGTCCACCGTGTCCACAAGTAGGGCATTTTTGACGCTAACAGACCAGACTATAAGGGTTACACGCAATATGAGAAAAAAATTCATAAATAAGAAAATGGATCCTCATGGGTTTCGAACCAGGGTCCCTTGCATTAGAAGGCAGATGCACTAACCATCAGACCATAGTAACTGCCATACACTTGCAAGGCAACGATAAAATATAACCTCAAATTGAATTTTTAAAGTGAAAGTCATAATAATATACTTCTATACATTGTTAATATTTATGATGATCTCCTGCTCAAAATGATAAAAATGTAACATAATTTGAAAGAATATAAAACCAACTACAATATGTCGAAAACCGGGCGAAAAACGACCAATGATTACGGAGTTATAGTCATATTTGCAAAATTATTAAAACGTCATAAAACATTGTAACATAAACTTTGATGGAGGCTAATTCCTTTATTACTTGTCGTAGAAGGTTGATCAAGTTATCGATTTGTTCAGAATTATATTATCGGTGCATTGATATGAAAAAAATGGCGATCTTATGTTTTATAGTGCCGTTATGCGTGAAAACGCGCGAGTAACTGTGCGCGAATTGCTGAAATGCTTAAAATGACCTGATTCGTACTCTGTTTTGGTCAAAAAGTGATTTTGAGCATTTTATAATTTTGACGCGCGCGTACGCGCAGGTCGTGACCTTTACATGACCTTTGATGACATGGGCAGTTGACCGTTGACCTGAATTTAATGTGATGTAAATATTGTTAATTTTTTATAATTGATAATGAAGAAATGATTGATAATGTGATTTTACAAAATGGCGTCTAGATGACGTCATGATGACCTTTTGACCTTGAACTTGCTTTATACACATCACATGATAAGTCCCCATATCTGATGATATTTTGAAGATAATTGTTGATGTAGATTTGGAGATTTTGTGCTAACAAGAAAAGGGGTTAAAATAAAAATGAATAATAAATAAAGAAATAAAGAAATAAGAAAATTCATACGAAATTAATAGTTGATCTGTCGATTGACAGATCACCTAATAATACAGGTATATTTACCTAGCGAAGGCGCTTCAGTTCCGAAAACTGTTGTCCCTTCGGGCCCTTCTATTATTATTACCCCGGCTTTAGCTGGTCTGCCTAGGCGCTCAAAGCATTCAAGGAATTTCTTCCTACCAGGTACCCATTCATCACACCTTGGTTGAGTGCAGCACAGTGTGAATAATTTTTTTGCTGAAGAAAATTACGTCATGGCTGGGATTCGAACCCATGACCCTCTGTTTCAAAGTCCGAAGACTAATCCACTGGGCCACAACGCTTCACGATGTCCTTTTGAGCGCTCTACCAGCTGCATTTCTTCTCCGATCATCTACAAATTTGGCATGAAGGTTGAGTATGGTATTGCAAAAAAGCCTTTTGATTTTGGTATGGGCGGAGATATCATTGCCATGGTAACGAGTTATTTTTGAAATAGCAGAGATGTCCTTGTGAGTGCTCTACCAGCTGCATTTGTTCTCCGATCATCTTCAAATGTGGCATGCCATGACGGTCCATTATGGTAAAGCAAAGCCACCCATTGATTTTGGTGTGGGCAGAGACATTGTTGCCACGGTAACAAGTTTTTGTGGAAATAGCAGAGATGTCCTTGTGAGTGCTCTAGATACCAGGTGCATTTTTTCTCCGATCATCTTCAAATGTCGCATGAAGGTCCGTTATGGTTAGTAAAGCCTCCTGTTGATTTTGGTGTGGGCAGAGATATCATTTCCATTGTAACATAAGTTTTATTGAAATAGCAGAGATTTCCTTGTGAGTGCTCTCTTGGCTGCATTTCTTCTCCAATTATCTTATGATTGTCATGAAGGTCCATTATGGAAAAACAAAGCAGCCTTATGATTTGGGACTGTGTGTAGACTTGGTTGCCATGGTAAACAGATTTTTGTGGAAAATTTGGTAAACCTGTAATTTCTGCTTTTTTCCAGTTTGTCATAACATTTGACACACAAAAGCAGTATCAGAAGGTGAAGTGAAGATGCCTATCATTTTTGGTGGGAGGTCTTAGGGTTAGGTTTATAAAATATATCCAGATTACTCTATAATTGTATTCCCCAGGTGATACTGGACAATATTTTAGGTTCTGCAGAGTCATGCTGCTATGTCATATTCCCGGGGGGGGGGGGCACTTCCATTCACGATGCGCGACCATGGGGTCTCGAAAAGCACCCTAAACACATAATTTCCATATTCTGAAAATGCACCCCTTAACAAGTATTGGCGTGTGAAACTCTACCCTTAACAAGTATTGGAAACAAAACGATACTCTTGGCAAATATTTCCTGAAATGAACCCCTAAACAAGTACAGGAATGTTTTATTGTTACGGGTCGTCGGCTTTACCTTATTTGGTTTAGTACGACCCCACCTTCTACACCTCGCGCAAATCGGACTCTAAACACAAAGTGTTGGGGCAAAAAGGACATCCTTTATAAAACATTTTAATTTTGTTTTATCATCCCCGCAAATTCGACCCTAAACACGTTATTTTCCTAGCGAAATAGATACCCTTTTTTCATTATTTTTATGTTTTTGACACCCTTATCACGTTACATATGTAACGTGCCTTATCGTAAAAAAGACATCCTTTTTACGTGTTTTTTTGGTCGCTCATTGTATCCACTCGTCAATGTAAGTGGCCCCCCGGGGTCATATTATTGTCATCAAATTTGGTACCCACAGGAAAATGTGGGCAGGGTCATTGTCGCCATGACAATTGTATTTATTTGTCAAATATCTGTGTGAGCTCTATATATCGCAATGACGGATGACGCGTGGGGTTCAGGGGATACATGTGCTCGGCCATGCGGCCCGACGAGCATCTGTAGTTAGTAATTATTGTTTTATATTGAAAATACATGTAATTCACTGCAACAACTTAGAAAACATGCGGAACTGGGAATGGGTGTAAATATTTATCAGGGATTTTTAAACTTCATCAGGGAATTTTGCTCTCTTTAAAAGCTGGAAACCCTGAAGGTACTAACCCTTTTTTGGTTATAAGAATACTTTGAATGTCAAGTTTTCTGGTTGGAATATCATAAATTTTCAGCTCACATGAAAAATTAGTGCTCGCGTTAATTCTTTTCTTGACTTGCATAGTGCAGTTGAGACTGCCAGAGGCGCTTTGAATGGTATTCATACTTGATAAAAAATAGGTTACCGGTATACCACATTTGTGGTGAAAAAGGTGATGCGGTCAGTGGTCATCTCGGGGTAAAAAGGTAATTTTTCAAATCAAATAAGACTCTTGGTTCGTGAACCACTTTGTTTTATTTACTGATCTTTGAAATTCATTTTCAATTGGTACCAGTTTCATGAAAGTGGTCATCTCTTTACTGGAAAATGGTCAGTCGAGAGTTGAAGTCCATGCCTACATGTATTTAAAGGAGGAAAAAAGGGGGAGGCTGTAGAGCAAGAACAGACATGCTATCCTTAATATCTTTTTCATGCTTGGCACTTTAATTTTATGTACTTTTTCAGCAAGGATAAGTTTATACTTGTATCACAAAATGATCCTTGTTGTAGAGAAATTGGTGTGAAACAACATGTTCTGTTCCAAGGCAAATTGTGAGCGCAATCTTTGAAAAATAGAATGGTGTATTCGCTTTGCCAAAAATTATAAAATTATTATTTTATGTGTTTTAATTGAATCGACTCAATATGCCAAATGCAATCCTTCCTAAATATTTTTTTGAATTTATGCCCATCTAGACGGGACGTACATGTACATTATGGTATCATGCTCGGTGTCCGTCCATTAACTTTTCATTGTAAACGCGATAACTTCAGTTTGACTTAACCTAGGCTCATGTAATTTGATGTGTATTATACTAGCATGGATCCAGGAAGCCTTTCGATTTGAGGTCCAAAGGTAAAGGTCACAGTGACCTTCATCTTACCCGAATCCATGACACATGCTCCGGCGACGATTGCTCCGGTGACAAATGCTCCCCAAAATGCGACATTTGCTTCTCAACATTTGCTCCGCCGACATTTGCTCCGCCGGCATTTGCTCCGCCGAAGTTTGCTCTGCCGACTATTGCTCTGCCGAAATTTGCTCCGCCGACAGTTGCTCCGCCGACAGTTACTCCGCCGACAGTTGCTCCACAGACAAATGCTCCGACGACAAATGCTACCCGAACGACACATGCTCCGGCGACAATTGCTCCGCCAATATTTGCTCCACATGTAGGGACAGTTGCTCCACCGACATTTGCTCCGCCAATAATTGCTCCGTCCACAATTGCTCCAACGACAGTTTATCGGCATGTTAAAAAAATAAAAATAAAACCTAAATAAAATACCTGCGACAAATGCTTCTCGAATAACCATTGCCCTGCTCACGATTGCTCTACCGACAGTTAATAGGCCTAAAGGAAGACAAGACACTTGCTCTGACAAAAATATTTGTTACATCCTTATTTTTTGCATTACATACTTTTTTGTACTGTTTTGTATTACAATTCAAACTTTCATTATTTTGTTTGATACGATCTGAACATTAATATTTTCTGCTCGTGCTGCACACTTGCAAATGTTAACTTATCAGTTACCTTTATTATTTTCGTGTATTCCATAAAGTTTTCAAAATATCCCTTTGCAGATCTGATTGTCAAAACGTATTAGCTAGTGCTGCACGCTCGCATTTTGATTGGCAAGTAATGTATGTCTCAATATTGATTACACAACAAACTTCTTAAAATCCACATTTCGTGACAGTTTCGGCTCACAATTTGTGCTTGCATTAATTGTTAAAATGTATTTACTCATGCATCTTATTCATAATTACCAAGGTTCTTGAAATGTCCAGTTTTCAGGCCATGATTTCGTGCCCTACTTAGGCATATTAGCTTAATAAATAAGATAAATAATTTTATGATTAAATTGTCCCTTTTGTTTCATCTCGCACTTAGCAAGAGGAATAGGAAGATCATGTGATGACTTGTCCTAATCATGTCCCGGTCTCTTGTCAAAACCTAAAGTAATAATAATGAAAAATATTAGCTGTTTTTTAAATATCATCCATATTTGGTCAATTCCAGCCAAATGTTGCATTTTTCCATTTTCAAAAATTTCTTTTCGGAGCAATTTTGTTTATACTGTTTATAAGTATACAGTTTAAGGTTTACAAAAACACACTTATATTTACTATACCCTCATTCATTCATAAAATACGCAATGTACACTCTGTTGCATTGTGGTACTAAGATTTCATAGAAAATGTACAACTTTCACCCATCCTTGGCTCCTGGCAAGCAAAGGGTGCTGATGAAAAATTCCACTGTCCATGTGACCTCCAAGCAATAATTTAGCATTAGCTGTATTGTTTTACACGCTGCAGTTAAACTGTGAGGCACAAAATACATTTCAAGGTGTGTATGTTTGATGTCCCATAAGTCACAGTTTTGAGCATTAAGTTTCCCTCATATGCTGCCATAGACTACTGGAGACAAGTATTGGACTTTTTTATCTACCATAGTACATGCTTGCTTCAACAAATCAAGCTGCATCTGTATTGGACTTGAAATAGCTATACTGGGGGGACATACATTTCAGTCCCATAAGTCACATGTCCCATAAGTCACATACAGTTCGTAAACCATGCCACCTTAAAGCTGTCCATGACAGCAAAGAGAGAGACAAGAATGCTTAAAAGCTGGAGAACAGTATGCTGTCAGAAAAAACAGTCTGAATATCATAGGCAGTGCATTGAACAACAAAAAAAAGTTTGCATTGTGTGCCCAGTCCAGAAAGAAGGAGAAAACTGAATATGATCGCAAAAATGCAAAGCTGAGTGCAGGTAAATTGGGTTTGTTTCACCCTAGCTTTTAGTCATTTTTTAGGTCCAGATCATTCTCTTGGTTTTCTTGTCCCCTTGGAGTATGCATCAACTGTTTTACATATGATGTGAACTTGGTATATACATGTAGTTCCATGGAAACTATTAAAACCTATGTCAATGTCCCATCAGTCACAAATTTTGTAGTTGAGCGACCCTCTGGATCCTGTCAAAATAAGAGAACCAGTCCTCAGATGCATTTAAGGCTACCATGAGCAGAGCTATTAAAGCCCCTGTAAATGCCAAAAAATTGTTCAGAAGCTTGCAATCAAGTTTTCTCAGAATCATTCCTGCCGCCTGCCAATAGAAAGGAACATGCGCATTTAAAGAGGACCAAAGGGTGGTGTCATGAACATCGAATCACCGGTTCTAAACCTAGTCGCAGCTGCATGATCGTCTTACACATTTGTATTTGCAAAAATAATGATTTGTGTTGTCCCTGGTTGTTACCATCATTCTGATAGTCGTAAAAGGGCACTGGTTCATAAAGCTTTTCGTAACTTAAGAGCGACTTTAAGAACGACTGATGATCCTTGTGGTAAATGTCATCATAAATTGGCAATGTTTTAGCATATAAGAAAGGATCACTAGTCATTCTGAAAAGTTGCTCCTAACTTACAACAGCTTTATGAAATGGCCCCAGGTTATTTTGTTTAGAACCAGGCCGCCATTACACCATGACAACTAACATCACTTTGGTACTCTAAAAATGATGATGTCCTTACAGGCATTCAGAATTTCTATGAAAGAGATGACATATCAACCCAAGCAGCTGGCAAAAAAAGAAGTTGTGATAGGGTGCATCCCCATGGTATATTTTTTAACCAACATTTTTTGTATTGCCTGAAGTGTATAGTTAATGAATCTTGATGTTCCCTTTGTCAAATCATGTCCAATGGGGTTCCAAATTGGCAATTTTGGCGGCCATCTTGGATTTTTCATGAAAATCAATTATTTTCATATTTTTTGCAGACAATGGTAAATCTTCCATGTAAATTAATACACTTTTTACTATACAAGTATACATGTACATGCAGTTTAGATAGTAGAAAGCGATTGCAACTGTTTTCTAGACAGTCCAGTTAATGAATTTTTTAAAAAGAATTTATGCCAAAATTTTAATATTTTTTGTCAAAAATTTGCCTGTGCACTGATATCCATCTGTTTTATCATAAACATCAACAGCTAATGAAAAATATGAGCATTTGACACAAAAGAGAGTATATTAACAAGAATATTGATTTACTTCATGGCAGCATTAATGTCTTAATTTCTCACATGTAATACACTGTAAAGGTCATTTTCTTACCATACTGTATGAGACAGATAGAGAAAAGCAACATTTATTTGTCCCATCTGTAACAAATTCCTATCATTATGTCCCATCAGTCACAATTGAAAGTGTGTACATTCTTTCTAATTGTTCATTTTTCATCTGTTTGCTAAATATTTATGATTGTAATTGTTTATTGATTATTTTGTACTTATTTGATTACAGTTCTTAAAACTTGATGACAAGTTAGGAAGCTTTTTTTGGTTAATGTTCCCTTTATATAAATGAAGTGCGTGAAAAGATGTTTCTGCCCTTTGTTGAATTTATTTCTGACACAATGGCATGAATTATTAACAGTGTCATCTTATTAGGGAATATTTATTCATGCTGAAATTAAGTTTGACTTAAAAAGTCATCGAGAGGAAATGTAAATTCCATGAAATGAGATAGGGTCCCATCAGTCACATTCACTTGTCCCATAAGTCACACACGATTGCACACAACTACTGAAACAAATAAAATGAATCAAGTCCAATTCAAGTACTGTTAGTGAGCCCTATCACTAGTTAATCTCCAAGCCCAAATCTAAAAACATTGTCATAAAACTGAGATAGATATGGCACTTTGAACAAAAGAGCCCAATTTGTGTGGTCCATCGATGTCCCATAAGTCACAATGACATTTCTGAATATCTAGCACCCTATGCAACCAAGCTGAAAGCATACATTTTTGTATATAGTAAGTTTAAGTATTCTTCTTACAGTTTAATAAAGTAAATCCATGTTTGTGCAGCTGCTATTTCAGATATGCACCTCAGTTATGTGGAAAAAAGTATCAAATGTCCCATAAGTCACAATGGAACTGACCATTTACCTCACAATTTTCCCATAAAATTGCTTAAACTTAAGCTGAAATACACTCTTTTTTATTGATTTTCATGATAAAAGATATATTTAGAATGCCTAGTTTCTAGGTCTAAATGTAAAAAACACACGCGAGCATGTTTCATCAGATACGCAACTTGTTCTCTATTTAAATCATTATCCAGTTTCAGATTACAATATCAACAATTTTCTGCTCGTGCTCCGTCCTTGCATTATTAATGTAGGAAGATCCCCTATTACTCATCCTATTCATGATTTACAAAACATGAATAGAGTATCCCGTTCTTAGGACTAAATTTCGAATTTTGTCGCTCACGCTTCGCGCTCGCATCAATCGTTAAGTTATATAGCTATCCTATTTTTCATTCTTTATGTAGAAAGGTAAAAATGTTCAGCTCGCGGTTCACGCTCGCATTATTTGATTGCTGAAATATTAAGTCTTAATGGCTATCTGCAAGAAGACCTTAACAGGTACCTTTTCGATCATTTCAAAGTACGTATATAAAAAAAATTTGCTTGCGCTTTGCGATCACATTATTAGTGTTAGGAAGATCCCCATTACTCATCCTTAACATAATTTACAAAATGTGAATAGAGTATCTCGTTTTAGGTCTCAATATCGAAATTTTCCGCTCGCGCTTCGCGCTTGCATCAATTGTTTAGTTGTATACCTATCCTGTTGAAATCACAAAAAGTGCTAGGAAGTTCCAGTTTTTAGAAATGTCAAAAAAAATCAGCACGAGCTTCGCGCTCGCATTATTTGATTGTTAAAATATGTGTCTACTTCAAGGCTAACTGCAGGCAAACCTTAATAGTACCTTTCCGATCAGTTCAAAGCGTGTGTTAACAAAATTCTGCTCGCGCTTCGCATTCGTAGATTTATCTAGATTTTTTGCATACACATCTTTTCATGATAACATTGTCCAGAAAGCTTAAACTTTAGGACAAAACACATAAAGTTAAAAAAATGTTCGCGCTCGCAATTGCATTATTCAAATAAGGATTATGATATATAAGATTTATAAGAATAAAGCTAAGAAGTGACTATTAGGACTACCCCTTTTAAAAGAAATGTTAAACAATGATAATTCCACATGTTCAGGGAGAAATAAAACACTTTTCACAGGAAAATGCGGAGAAAATTTGAATATTGTATATTTCTTATAATAAAATACAAAAGAAATAGTGAGTGAGTGAAGACATCAGTTCTCTTGTTTGCATACCAACCAGGATGTACATATAAATATTTTGTGAAATTAAGCGAAATTAAAAAATATAACTTTTTTATTTTACATCCGATTTCGATGAAATTTTCAGTGTTACGCTTGTTTTATTTTTCTCTTTTTATTCAAATCTACTTTTTCTTGTTGTGGACATGTCCTTTAAGAGGAGAGTTATTTTCACACTGCACATGTTTGAAGGGAAAAAATAATAAAAGAAAATGGAGTGAAAGTGACAGGAAACAACCTTTCTAACAAGATTGTAAAACTTTATTAGTTTTCAATTCCATTAGAGGGGGTAGGAAAAAGTTAAAAGAATAAACAGTAAAAAACAGACCAAAATAGCATTAGAGCGAGAAGAAAGAGATAGAAGAAGGGAGAGATTGTAAAAGAAATAGGAACAGAAGTTACTATGAATGCAGAGAGAGAAAAAAAATAAAACAGGAGGAGAGAGGGATGGGGAGAAGGTGGTTTTCAAGGAAAGAAGGAGAAATAATCGAGATAAAAGCGCTGATGGGAAATTTAATTTAAGCCAAACTATTTCTTTCCGTTGAGCAATTCAATTAGGAATATTAGAAATATATAAAATAATGATAATGACCATACAGCTTTGGAGAAGAAGCGTTGTAAGTTTTACAAAAAAAAAAAATTTCGGTGGATGGCATTTTCGGCGGAGGTATTATCAGCGGAGCAAATATAGGAGGAGCAATTATCGCCGGAGCATGTGTCGTTCGGGTAGCATTTGTCGCCGGAGCAATTGTCGGTGGAGCAACTGTCGGCGGAGCAACAGTCGGCGGAGCAACAGTCGGCGGAGCAAATTTCGGCGGAGCAGATGTCGGCGGAGCAAATGTCGAGGAGCTAATGTCGCGGAGCAAATGTCGCATTTTGGGGAGCATTTGTCACTGGAGCAATCGTCGCCGGAGCATGTGTCAGGTTACCTCTTACCCTTCTGCAGTCCTTGTAAACACAATAACTTCAGTTTAATTTATCCTTGGCTCATCTAATTTAGTGTGTATGATACTAGCAGGGATCCCAGGAAGCCTGTCTATTTTGAGATCAAAAGGTCAAAGGTCAAGGTCAAACTGACATGTTTTCATCTTACCCTTCTGCAGTCCTTGTAAATGCAATAACTTCAGTTTAACTTATCCTAGGCTCATATAATTTGGTGCACATGATACTAGCATGGATCCCAGGAAGCCTATTGATTTTGAAGACAAAAGGTCAAAGGTCAAGGTCACAGTGACATGTTATCACCTTACCCTTCTGCAGTCCTTGTAAATGCGATAACTAAAGTTTAACTTAACTCAGTGGCGGACCGTGACCCGGAGGAGACAGAGCATTGGAGGGGCACAGCATTGTTCACAAATAATACAGTGCCCCTCCAATGCGTTTTCTCCTCCTGGTCACGGTCCGCCACTGACTTATAGGGGAAGTTCACCCTGACAAAAAAATTATTGTAAAAGTAGCAGAAAAAATAATAATAAATATTGCCGAAGGTTTGAGAAAAATTAGAAAGTTATTAGAATTTCAATTATTTGATTTGTGACGTCATATGCGAGCAGCATTCCTACATAGCGAATGGTAAAAAATCAATGAAATGTCATTTTCTCAGAAAATTGAAAATGGTTATCATTGTACCTTTTGTATGTCAATAGACAAATCATTCCAAACCCGATCATGAATAGAAAACAAAATTAAGTCATCAGGAACCATACAAAATTTGAAATTCATGCATTTTATATTACATAACACATGGGGCGGCTGCTCGTTTATGACGTCACAAATCCAAAACTTTGAACTGTAATAACTTTCTTACTCTTTAACGGATTCTCCTCAAACCTTCACCAATATTTTTTACTATTTTTTCTGCTATTTTTACAACAAAGTTTTCTTCAGGGTGAACTTCCCTTAACTTTTAAGCTCATATAATCTGGTTTGTATGATACTAGCATGGATTCCAGGAAGCCTATTGATTTTGAGGTCAAAGATCAAGGTCACATTGGCATGTTTTTATCTTACCTTTCTGCAGTCATTCTAAACGCGATAACTTCAGTGTAACTTAACCCTAGATCTCCTGGGGTATTTTGATTCTTGTCATTCCCGGGGGGGGGGGCATTATGGACACCCTTAAGATCTCAGCAGCAGATTGCACTAACGAAAATTTGAGAGAATGGCGTAATCTACGAAGTTGCATGGGTAAATTTCACTGAATTCATATATTTTATTTTCTATGAGTTAATTATGCTAATTTATTCATGAATTATGAAATCATAGTTTTTGCTCTGCTTCACTAAATAAAGCTCATAGAATGCTATTTTTGGTGAAAATATTGTTTGTAGCATTCCTGAAAATTGTGAATGAAAAAATTCTGGTACCAAGACCGATTTCTTATGTATTTTATTGATTTATATTTTCTTATATATTTCTTTGTTTTTTTACTTTTGTTTTTATTTTTTTTTTTTTCCATGGAAATCGTTCCAGACTTAATTCTGATCATAAACAAGGCAAAATTAAAGTTAATCAGTAAAAGTAGAAATGATACATTCATGAATTTTGGCTAAATGCACAATTTGCATTTCTACATGAAATCAGATTTTTGAGCAATTTTTGGTCTGACATGCACTTACATAATGTTGCGTGAAGTCGTAACCGCGTACCCGGGCATCACAAATTTGGTCTCAAAGTTTGCGCAAGACTTGAAAGTAAAAAGTCAGGGAGCGGCAAGGTAAAAACAAATTTGCATAGCAGATGTATCGCACAAATTGTCGAGGGGGTGCCCCACCGGGAGAATTAGGGTTAATCTAGGCTCATAAAATTTGATGTATATGATACTAGCATACATGTAGATATCAGCAATTCTATTGATTTTGAGGTCAGAAGGTCAAAGGTCAATGTCCCACTGACATGCTTTCATCTTACCCTTCTGTAGTCCTTGTAAATGTGATAACTTCAGTTATCAAGGCTCATATGATTTGGTGTGTATGATACTAGCATGGATCAGAGGGTCAAGGGTGAAGTCGCCACCTTCCACTTTTCTTGTTTGACCAATAACTCCATTTTCTGTGTTACAGGTGGGCGTACATGTATTATGTGCTCGCCTAAGAGACACTCTTGTTAAAATTTACATAAATACATGTATCTTTATAATGGGTCTTCTTCCTGGAATTGGGCTATTAAGTTTTTGAAATGTCATCTACATGTATCTGTTTTATACACTTAAAACTTCGTCATTCATTATCAAATCAACATTTTTGTTAAAAATTATTCATCTTGGTTGATATAACCCTAAAAAGATTGGGAGCTGATTCAACCCCCTCTCTACATATCTGCCACGCAAACTATTTTGACCGCGTCGCTTGCTGACTTTTGACTTTTAAGTCTCGCGCAACTTTTGAGACCAAATTGATTATATTTGAATTAATTTTGAAGGCTTGCATAATAATCATAATCACGTAAGTGGTTTACGATACACCACGTGTAAAGTGTAAAGAGTATCTTTTGGAGTGATTGTACATGAAAAAAGTGTTGTCATTCATGGTTTGAGTGATCATAGGTTAGTATATGGTGTTTGTAAACAGTCTAAGCCAAAAGCCCCAGCTAGAATCAAAACATTGCCCTAAGATTACTTTGAGGGTAAGAGGATTGAAAACAAAATGGGTCACACCTGAGTACACTCGAATGTGTCGGGAAAGAGATGCACTCAGAAATAAAGCTGAACGTTCAAAGGACCCACGGGATTGGAGGCTTTTCAGATATTGTCGTAATCATGTTAACAATTTAAGAATAACATTGAAGAGATCATATTGTCATGAGCAGATCGTACAGAATAAAAGTAACCCATCAGAACTATGGAAGTTACTTAAGGGCATTGCCCGACTTCCAACAAAACTGTTACAAATATACTGAACCTACATGTAGATGTAAATGATATTAATGAATATTTCACTACTATTGGTAGTAAGATTGCTGCCAGCCTTCCTTCTGTTGAACCTATGATCTCTTCAATTTCGTGGGCAAGCCTTGAAATAAGCACCTGTGAGCCGGGGGCAATTTTTTTTTTAAATTGCCCCCGGCTCACTGGCTTTTTACAGGAACCGGGGGCAATTTTCTGGAACCAGGGGCAATTGTAAAAAAATATATATAACGGTGAACCACAACGCAAATTTGTTTATAGTAAGCGCAGCTCCTGCAATTTTTTAATTAGTAAATGAATAGCATATGCTAAGTATTGGGCTTATTCAAACATTTAAGAAATCAGATTTAAATGTTTAAGTGTTTTGACACCCTCACTCCACATCCCCTTACAATTACCATACACACATGGGCTTATTTATTTTTCGTCTTTAATAAACCATGATCAATGAACCCCCCCCAAAAAAAAATCTAAATAAATGAATAAAATAAAAATAAAAAAAAAAGAGAGAGATGGAGAAAGAGAGAATTCAGATCAAATAAAAAATTTAGAAAAAAAAAATAATTTTAAGATTTTTTTGATGGTTTCAATCACGGGAGTGGGTGAGTGTTTGTGTGTGATGGTGGCTGTGAGGTGCACTTGGATTGCATATAAATTATGTTAAAGAAATTAAGAAACAAAATCAATAAATAACTCAGTCTATTCAAATTCCAGCACATAGCCACAGGCTATGTACATGTATTGTAGGTTCACGTACCTTAAGTTTTTCACAAGTTATTTGAAAACGCAGATCTCCACAGAAAATGCCTTTCATTCTGGGAGAGTCTGAATTCGGTGAAAATGTATTATGAAATCTAAACTCTATTTCAAACGGAAAATCACCATCACTTAGGCCATTACTGATAGAATTCTCACCCAGAGCTTTGGCAGACATGAGCTCAAAACTGGCTTGCTAACACCACACTCAAGTGCACGCGGCGTCCTCCTATTTTTTTTTAGATGGAGCCTTGTTTGATTATTTATTTTCTGATATTTACCACTCTCCAGGAAAAAAGAAATTAAAAAGCTACAATTCACAACTATAAGCTAATTTATTTTGGATTATTAAGGCTCCGTTTTGACAAGCAAGGTCGGCGACTGAGGATAAAAGACTTGCACATCGTATGTGCTGTGAACAGGGATTTATCTCCTGTGCAATTCGAATTACAATATCACAGAATTGTGATATCCTAACTGGAAATGTGTGCATTAGAAATTGCACATGGTGAAGTATGGAAAAACCGCTACCGGAAGAATGCGCGCACATGTATTACAGGGGAAAAAAAAGACGGACGTAGCTCACTTTTTATGGTACAGAAAAAAAAAACGCACTTGGCAATTTTAAAGTGTGTTTATCGTAAATTGAAAGTTATTTGATTTTGGCTTTACAGATATTTAAATTACATGTATGATATTGCTTCACTGCTCACTCACGGCAGGCGCAATTACCTGGAAAATATTTGCGCCCGGTCGTCAAAATTTTGATGATTTTGGGGCTTCATGGGCGCAATTGATGGCGTTATGAGCACGAATTTGCGCTCAGCGCCCACTTATTTCAAGGCTTGTTCGTGGGATACTATCCAAACTGAATTTAAATTTGATGAGATTACTAAGGATTTTGTACGCAGAGAACTGCAATCAATTCAAATTCATAAGGCAACAGGTTTAGAAGGTCTTAGTGCACGCCTTATCAAATTGGCGGCACCTGTTATTTGTAGGCGTATTACTTACCTGTGCAACCTCTCACTCAAAACCAGCCATATTCCAGCTGAATGGAAACAGGGCCGAGTTACTCCCGTTCACAAGGGCGGCAATAAGGACAATGTTAACAATTATCGCCCCATATCTGTCATACCTACCATCATGAAAATCTTGGAAAAATCTGTTAACACACAACTGCATGACTATATGTCAGATAATGATTTGCTCACCTCTCACCAATCAGGATTTAGGAAAGGTTACTCAACCAATACAGTTCTTGCTTATTTGAGTAATAACATATTAACAAGCATGGACAGCGGTATGTTAACTGAATGGTCTTTCTTGATATTTAAGAAAGGCATTAGACTCAGTTGATCATGCCCTATTATTAGATAAGTTACATTCGTATGGTACAAAGGGCCATGCCTTATCATGGTTCACCTCTTACTTTAAAAAAACGGACGCAATTTACGTCTTTGGATGGAAAATCTTCTGACGTACTAATGTTAAAGTCGGGAGTGCCCCAAGGATCAATATTGGGGCCCCACTTTTTCTCAATTTTCATGAATGACCTTCCATCTGTTATTGAGCATGGTAAAATTATAATGTACACAGATGATACTGCTCTAATGTATAGTGCTGCCAATCCAAGTGACATTGAAACATACCTTAATCATGATTTGGATCTAGTTAAGAAGTGGTTAGAAAGAAACTACCTCACTCTGAATACTGAAAAAACATACTTTATGATCTTTGGAACACCGCAAAAACTATCAAAATTGCAAAACTCACCGATCAAAATCAATGTTTCCAACGTCTCTATTAAACAGGAAAAAAGTGTAAAATATTTGGGAGTTTGGTTGGACCAGCACTTGACTTGGCAGGATCATGTGAAGTACATCTCAAGCAAAATTGGTTCAAGATTAGCTCTACTGCGCAGAGTTCGGAAGTTTCTTACCACAGATAGTGCCAAACTACTTGCCAATTCTCTTATTCTTCCATGTTATGACTATTGTTGTACTTCATGGAGTAATTGCACTAAAGGAACAAAAGATATCCTGATAAAACAACATAAGTAGATGGCAAGAATCGTACTCAAAGCAAATATGTTTACTCCCACCTCCGAAATGTTCCGTACTCTAAAATGGATTAACATGGAAAATAGATGGGAGTTCCAGAAGAGTAAATTAATGTTTGATATTATGAATAACAGTGCACCATTATATTTGTACAATATGTTTTCATTATCCAGCCATACTCACAGATATAGTACAAGAAGTTCAGATAATTATAGTGTGATCATTCCAAGAGTGAAGACATGTGGTAAATGTGCACTATCAATCGATGGTGCTTTACTTTGGAATAGCCTACCCCCATCAGTGAGAAGTGCTAGTAGTAAGAATGGTTTTTATTCCCAGTACTTGAATTGGTGCACTTCAAGGAAATAGCCCCTTCACTCTCTGCAACATGCAGATTCAGTATGTGAAGCACAGATATAGGCTTTTTGATATTGTATGAATTACATACTTTTGTATCTTAACTACATGCAACACATGTTAAAGATTGTCACATATGAAATAATTATGAGTTTCTCTGTTAATTTCATGGAAAATAGTTGATGATTTGCATACTTTCGTTTCCACTAGTAAATTTGCGTATGTACTATTCACATTGAGTAGCAATCACACTGATTAACCTTAATTTAAATAATTGAAATGTAGGGGGGGGGTGTTTTTCCTGTATTGTAATGCTGATTGAAATCTAGATGAATTAGTGTTACTTCCCTACATGGTACCTATGTACCAGTATCTTTTTTCCATGTATTCACTTCTGATTATTTTGCATGTTCTGTTTGTTTTTCCTTATGTGATTTGCTTTGCTTGTAAACATTTGTTTACAGGGCCCTTCGGAAAACAGTACATGACTACTGATGGGGCTACCCTGTATAAATAAATAAATAATAAATTAATTGTAGTCCTTAAAAGGACTGTAAACTAAGAGTTGAAAGCTGAGATGAGAAAATTAGTCTGGATTGAGTCGGCGAATAGAGTTCTAGATCAGGAGCAGAAGAAAAGACTCTCAGTATACATTATCCTCTCATCTTATGTATTTTTATTTTTTATACTTTACTTGTGTGTAGGAAGAATGTGACAACTATATTCGAAGTGTGACTGTTCTTAAAGGAGACTGTTCATCTTATAACTGCACAGTCCTAGTATGTGGAACCAATGCCATGATTCCTCGCTGCGGAAAATGTAACTTAACTGGATCAGTGGTAAGATTAGTAAATTTATTGCTCTTTTATTTATAGGATTATAATGAGATTATTTGTAAGAAACCTATCTTGCTGCTAAAAGCTTAATAAAATATGTCAGGTGGAAAATGCACAAACCAAATAAGAACATATTCAATTCAAAACCACTTCAAAAGCAGTTGAAGCAAACACCAAAATGTGTCAAACAAGCAGTACAATTGAAGTCAAGTGTACACGATAAAATACTTTGTCTGTATACAAAGATATTGATTTTGTCTTTGCGCATTTATCATTTTGTCTCCAAATCTAATTCTTTAGGCCACTTAATTTACTATCAATAACTGGGATATACTCATTTGATTTGCTAGTTCATTACAATTAACTTGCACGCCGAATAAAAGTACACAATTTTTCCTGCGCGCGCGCAGCATCTCCCTACGCACGCACTATCCCAAGATCATCACGCAAATAGGCGTCCATTTCCTCTTTTCGCCTGCCGCCTTGATCAGACATAGCTAAGTACACTCCCACTTTGCTCCATTTAAAGTGTCCGTTGTTGACATATTTATCTATATTTTTACTACCTATTTCAATCCTTTGCCCTTCGGCTTCTGATTGATTTCATTTTTGTCTCACCTGCGAAGCAGAGTGAGACTATAGGCGCCGCTTTTCCGACAGCGGCGGCGACGGTGTCAACATCAAATCTTAACCTGAGGTTAAGTTTTTGAAATGTCATCATAACTTAGAAAATATATGGACCTAGTTAATGAAACTTGGACATAAGGTTAATCAAGTATCACTGAACATCCTGCATGAGTTCACATCACATGACCAAGGTCAAAGGTCATTTAGGGTCAATGAACTTAGACCATGTTGGAGGGATCAACATCAAAATCTTAACCTGAGGTTAAGTTTTTGAAATGTCATCATAACTTAGAAAATATATGGACTTAGTTAATGAAACTTGGACATAAGGTTAATCAAGTATCACTGAACATCCTGCATGAGTTCACATCACATGACCAAGGTCAAAGGTCATTTAGGGTCAATGAACTTTGGCCGAATTGGGGATATCTGTTGAATTCCCATCATAACTTTGAAAGTTTATGGATCTGATTCATGAAACTTGGACATAATAGTAATCAAGCATCACTGAACATTTTGTGCAAGTCCTTACTACTTCCTCTCAGATCAGCTTAGGGCATCATTTTTGCCGCCTATTGCTTGTTTCTTTTTTCGACCTTTGTCAAAAGAACAAAAAAACAAAACAAAAAAAGAATCCTTGTTTTTTTTTTCTTAGCTGATCCTGCTCTTTGTCTAGGACTTAGACAATTTCTGTTTTTAATTAATTAACGTCATGTCGAGCCCTGCCCGCTCGTGTAATTAATCAAAAACACAACAAAAAACAAACAAAACTTCTTAACTTTGTTCTCATAACTCATGTTTAAGAAGGTGGTCCTGTTATTTACCTGTCTTATTAGTTTTATTATTAATAATTTCTGGAAGGGATCTTTTTTTGTCACGCTTCTTGCCCACCCACCCCTCCACCCCCTCTCTGTTTTCGCCCCTACTTTGTTCTTTCAGGTTAAGAACTTACCAGGTAGATGAGCTCTTCGACTCATCTCTTGATGACTCCAACCTGCCGCTGGGAGAGAACCAGACATGGTATTGTCCCTGTGATCAGCGGCGGTGAGTATGAGGGCAAGAGAACGAGACCCTTTGCGTTGGGCTCTATATAGGGTGGAACCATGGTTTGCGTCCACGTGCCCTGGAAAAAGAAGGGTGGAACCGCGTCAACATGCCCGAGCGTTTCAGAGTGGAACCGTGGCGCGGTGGCCACGTGCCTGAAGGGTGATAGCCAAGGCTCCCTCGACGGAACCTGAACCTATTTGGGGAGTGTTGTACTAGTACAGAAAACCTCACTCCTCCAGGGCTGCTTGACTCACCGGCTATCGGGTCCGACAAGTCGGGTTAAGAGCGTGGGACTCTTTTCCTGGCACAGACTTGGCTCGATGCTTTGTCAGTCTCCATCAGGGAGCATTAGCAAAGGGCTACCAGCCCCTAGTCGCTAGAGACACGTGAGCTCAACCCCGTCAATCTCACGATTAACTGATCAGGGTGGAACCGTGGAATCGCGTCCACGTGCCCTTTAAAGGTGAAACCATGAAATTGCGTTCATGTGCCTGAACGGCTTGATCAGATTGGGTGACTTGTCTCATGCGAGATATCACGTCCCCCTCCCTGTCTCTTGTGCCCTCTTCTGCCCCCAGGCGGGGGCCACACAGAAGAGGAAGAAGAAATTCTAGGTCGCTAATCCCGCTTTGCAGGCAGACCTTTCTTTTCTGATTCTTGTGTCGATGGCCAGGCGTCGTAACTTCATGTTACAACAGAATGCCCTTGAGTATCACGGATGTTTATCCTCATGCTCCCTGTCAGCTAAAACCGCCGTGTCGAGCACCGGGCAGGTCAAGCAGACATTCGCCATCTCGCACCTCGGAGAGTCACCAGCAAAATCGTGATTCGCCGGCTCACGCACCTGCAAGGGAAATCCCCGCTAATACACGGGTGTTATCGACATACGGGCGTCGCCCTCCATTATGTCACCAGACTCCCGATAATTGTGGGTCAGGCGTCGCAACTCTCATGTTGCTTCACACACCCATGAGCAGTGCGGGTAATTCCCTCACGCTTCTTATCAGCTTCAGCCGCCTTGCTAAGCACTGTGTGGTTCAAGCAGTCACCTGCCCTCTCACACCAGGCATTTATTGAAACGGTGTTCACTTACACGTTGACCCCCATTTCTATGCAGGTGCTTCCGACATACGGCTGTCAAGCATCAACATGTCGGTAAGCTCTCGGTGACCGACAGCTGGACGTTGCATCCGTACAGGTTGCATCTATACGTCCCCGAGCATTACGGGTTCTTACCCTCGTGTTCTCCATCATTATAAGACCGCCGCTATGCGGCGGCCGAGCCTCATCAGCAGCCTAGCACCAACCGCCGGCTCTTTTTTTTAATGAAATTGCTGGCCCTTTCACCCAATTCTCAATATGTACAGGTGCTGCCGTCGTATGGGTCTCATCCAGCAAGTCGGCAAGCTCCCGAAATCGCTGGTTGGACGCTGAAGCCGCTTTGCTGCTTTCTGTCGGTCTTATTGCCGGTGTAGGGTATTGAGCGGATTGATATTTCTCCCGCCAACATGCACTCCAGGGAGCCATCGGCGAGTTTACCTGCATGGGTATCCCCCATTTATAGGGTGTCTGGAAAACGAAGACCGAAGACGGAAGACCGGGGACACGTACCACACTTGTGTGAAAGCGTTTGTAGTTCACGCACGAAGTGTGTACAAAGCAGTGCAAAGTGTGTACAAAACACGTGCGCGGGTTAGAATGGACTTTGGACCTTGCCCCCTACACATGTTCTCCCATTGACATAACGCATGTCCCCGGTCTTCGATCTTCGTTTTCCAGACCTGTTGTTGGGTGTCTGGAAAACGAAGACAGAAGACCGGGGATCGCATCCGTCTAGCTAAAATAAACCATTATTATATTCAGATCAAATTCAGGAATATTCTGATATTGGATATGTGATCAGTTATGATTGGTTGATAAGTTAATGATTAATATTGTATGGATATCGTGATGTGAATGTTAATTGATTGAGCAATATATCGCGCTCAGCTCAGCTGGCATTAAAATTTTACTACCATTGACATAACACATGTCCCCGGTCTTCGATCTTCGTTTTCCAAACCTGTTGTTGGGTGTCTGGAAAACGAAGACAGAAGACCGGGGATCGCATCCGTCTAGCTAAAATAAACCATTATTATATTCAGATCAAATTCAGGAATATTCTGATATTGGATATGTGATAAGTTATGATTGGTTGATAAGTTAATGATTAATTGTATGGATATCGTGATGTGAATGATAATTGATTGAGCAATATATCACGCTCAGCTCAGCTGGCATGAAAATTTTACTACCATTGACATAACGCATGTCCCCGGTCTTCGATCTTCGTTTTCCAGACCTGTTGTTGGGTGTCTGGAAAACGAAGACAGAAGACCGGGGATCGCGTATAATTTTGTCTAGCTAAGATAGGCCTATAATATTCAGCACCAGTTCAAGAATATTTTGATCTTGGATACGTCATCTGCTATGATTGGCTGCGGATAAGTTATGGTTATTTGTGTGAATGGCTCTAGGACAATTACCCCCCGGACAACTCCCCCCGGACAATTCCCCCGAGGACAATTACCCCCGGACAATTACCCCCCGGACAACTACCCCCCGGACAATCACCCCCGGACAACTACCCCCGGACAATAAGCCCCCGAGGACACTTACCCCCCGGACAATTATCCTCGAGGACACTTCCCCCCCCCAGACAATTATCCTCGAGGACAATTATCCCCTGGACAATTGGACAATAACCCCCGAGGACAATTATCCCCCGGACAATTACCCCTGCCTGAGGACAATTACGTACAAGCAGTCTCAACTTAACTGCCGTTTGCAACTATTTTACTACCATTGACATTACGCATGTCCCCGGTCTTCGGTCTTCGTTTTCCAAACCTGTTGTTGGGTGTCTGGAAAACGAAGACAGAAGACCGGGGATCGCATCGATCCGTCTAGCTAAAATAAACCATTACTATATTCAGATCAAATTCAGGAATATTCTGATATTGGATATGTAATCAGTTATAATTGGCTGATAAGTTAATGATTAATTGTATGGATATCGTGATGTGAATGATAATTGATTGAGCAATATATCGAGCTCAGCTCAGCTGGCATTTGCAATTTTACTACCATTGACATAACACATGTCCCCGGTCTTCGATCTTCGTTTTCCAGACCTGTTGTTGGGTGTCTGGAAAACGAAGACAGAAGACCGGGGATCGCGTATAATTTTGTCTAGCTAAGATAGGCCTATCATTCAGCACCATTCAAGAATATTTTGATCTTGGATACGTCATCTGCCATGATTGGCTGCAGATAAGTTATGGTTATTTGTGTGAATGGTTCTAGGACAATTACCCCCCGGACAATTTAACTACCCCCCGGACAACTACCCCGTGGACAATCACCCCCGGACAATTCCTCCGGACAACTACCCAGTGGACAATCACCCCCGGACAACTACCCCCCCCCAAACAACTACCCCCGGACAATAAGCCCCCCGAGGACACTTACCCCCGGACAATTATCCTCGAGGACAATTACCCACTGGACAATTACCCTCGAGGACAATTATCCCCCGGACAATTACCCCTGCCTGAGAACAATTACGTACAAGCAGTCTCAACTTAACTGCCGTTTGCAACTATTTTACTACCATTGACATTACGCGTGTCCCCGGTCTTCGGTCTTCGTTTTCCAAACCTGTTGTTGGGTGTCTGGAAAACGAAGACAGAAGACCGGGGATCGCATCGATCCGTCTAGCTAAAATAAACCATTATTATATTCAGATCAAATTCAGGAATATTCTGATATTGGATATGTAATCAGTTATAATTGGCTGATAAGTTAATGAATAATTGTATGGATATCGTGATGTGAATGATAATTGATTGAGCAATATATCGCGCTCAGCTGGCATTTGCAATTTTACTACCATTGACATAACACATGTCCCCGGTCTTCGATCTTCGTTTTCCAGACCTGTTGTTGGGTGTCTGGAAAACGAAGACAGAAGACCGGGGATCGCGTATAATTTTGTCTAGCTAAGATAGGCCTATCATTCAGCACCATTCAAGAATATTTTGATCTTGGATACGTCATCTGCCATGATTGGCTGCGGATAAGTTATGGTTATTTGTGTGAATGGTTCTAGGACAATTACCCCCCGAGGACAATTACCCCCCGGACAATTACCCCCCGGACAACTATCCCCCGGACAACTAACCCCTGGACAATCACCCCCGGACAATTCCCCCCGGACAACTACCCCCGGACAACTACCCCCGAACAACTACCCCCGGACAATAAGCCCCCCGAGGACACTTACCCCCCGGACAATTATCCTCGAGGACAATTACCCCCTGGACAATAACCCCCGAGGACAATTATCCCCCGGACAATTTCCCCTGCCTGAGGACAATTACCCCCATAAAATCATCCCTTCTCTCCAGCATCAATGTTAGAAGCGGGACCCTTTTTAAGTTTTGGTCGGTGGCACAGGTTTTTCAAAATATTTTCTATTTTATCTTACCTTGATAATTTTTCTTTCTCTTTGATATTGCTCTTTTTCCTATTCTCTCACTTTCTTCTTTTTTCCGTTTTTTTTTGTTTAGCGGCGCCTTCTGCATCATGAAAAATGGGGGGGGGTCTTGCACCCAAAATCTCCCAATTGGCTATGCATATATTCATCAGAAAACGTGTAAACTGGCCCTCATACTAAGTTTTCATAGATCAATTGAACACGATTAGTCATAATAATCACAAATGCTGAATATCTCCGATTCCAACTGATCCGATTTTTTGAATATTTATTTTGGGTTCAATTTCAGGAAAGAAATCAGGCAAATAGATAAAATGTAAAAAGACACCTTTATAGGTAAAAATATATTGAAAGTCGATAACGCATAGATCTATCAACACTAACACTGTCAAGTAGGACTTATAATCCTGTTATTTTAAAACAATTCAACTAATAAGAAGCTAAAAATTATGAAACGATTGGTGCACATTCCAGCAAGCTCAAAAACTTGATGCAAAGATAATACAAACAAGAACACCTTGTAATTTTACCATTTAGGCCCTAAATGGTAAAATTACAAGGTGTTTTTTGTGTTTTACTCTTGGGTGAAAGCAACATTAAAGAAGGAAATTAAGTACCAAAATTACTAAATTGTAAACAATTGTAAAGAATATGACATAATCAGAAACAGTGTTTTTTCTAAACAAATTGGCAATCATGATAGTAAACAATTCGTTTAAGATGCATTTTAAGGACGGTACGTAAGAATTTATAAAGAAGTAGACCTATGCAAATCAAATAATGCGACTGAGCAGCGTGAGCTGAAAATATTAATATTTAGACCTAAAAAGGACATTTTACAGAGCACTTTCAAGAAAAAATCAATTTGTAAATTGAAAAAAATAATGAAAGCTCGATATCCGAGATAAAATATGTTTTGTATATTAACTTCAAATCTTGATATTTTAAGCTCCATATATGTGAGCGCGAAGCGCGAGCTGAAAATTTTTGGAATTGCATGTATATATTTTAACCTGAAAATTGACTATTCTGGGCAATGTTTGTGAACCTGAACAAGATGCGTATGTAACTAGATAATTACTGCAAGAGCAAAGCGCGAGCAGAAATTGTTATTAACTGTCCTAGCATTATCGAAAAGGGACCTGTTAAGGACTGTTTATAGGTACCCACGAAGACGGTATATATTTCAATAAAGCATTTTTTTAACATTCCGACCTAAAAGAATGGTAATTACTTTTTGTATCAATAAGGGATAGGTATGTAAAGAAAACAATGGATGCGAGCGCGAAGCGCGAGAGGAAAAAAGAAGAGATTTCAGACCTAAAAGCGGGACACTATTCATATTTTGTAAATCATAAATAAGATATAGTTAATTGGGTATCATTACTAATGCGATCGTGAAGCGCGAGCAGACAATTATTGATATTATGATGTGAAACTGGATAATTCAAATAGATTTTAAATAAAGAACATGCAGGCTATCGCGCATGTTTTAGATTTAGACCTAGAATCTGGGCTTTCTGAATACATTCTTTAATGGAACATTATAGACAATAGGAACTTGGCAAATCAAACAATGTGACCACGCAGCGTGAGCTTTAGAAAAAATGCTGATATGTAGACAATAAAACGGACATTTTACAGAGCACTTAAATTTGTGAATGAAAAAAATATTGAAAGCTCGATGTCCGAGCTAATTATGTTTTGTATAATAAATTCAAAACTTGCTCCATATCAGCCTACATGTATTGAGCAAGATACGAATCTCATCGAACAGGCAATTCTGGCGCGAAGCAAAAGCAAAGATTTTTTTTTATAGTAACATGAAAGATTTTTTTTTTGGCAAGTCTTCCCCTCACATTATTTCATTCACTCGTCTTCCTCCTCTTATTTTCCACTTATCTTTTCTTCTTTTCCTTTTATCTTTTCTTCTTTCTCTCTTTTTTTTGCTCTGCCAATTTTTTTTTCAGGGGAGGTGGGCACAGCAAATCTCAGGGGGGGGGGGAGCCCCCCGCCTTCAGACAGCCACTAGCTGTTGTGTTCTTAATTTCTTTCTTTTCCCCCTTGTTTTTCTGTTTTCTATTCAGATTTCATGTTAGCATTTTCACATCCCGTTTATTTTGACCTCTTTTCCATCCCTTTCCCGCCTAAAATTTCCATTTCACTTTGCCATCTCTTTATTTCTAACCCCTTTCTCACTTGTTAATAGTAGGCCCTATTTCAGGATGATTAGATTTGTTCACTCCACGTCCTTTTCCTTTCTCCTCTTGTTTCTTTATTCTCTTTCCCTCTCTCATTGTTTGTCTCGCCCACAAGAGGTGAAGGCGAGACTAAGAGATCCAAATGTCGTCCGCCCGTCGATTCCCAGAGAGGGTTAGCCAATTCTGCGGTGCAAGATAGACCAAAAGCCGATTCTGCATTGGCTTTTGGTTCTGAACCAAAAGCCGATGCACGTGTAAACAGGGTAATTTTCTTCCAAACGCGTACTGAATGTTTCTGTCTCGAAATGTACGCGTGGGAACGTCTCGGGTTTAACCGCAAAGTAGTAAGCAAGCGACGCACTAGTGTTTCATGTTCGCCGACCCGCCGTATGGAAAACATTCTACAAGGGCGCGCTTGCCACCTGTCTTAGGTCGATGACATTGCTTTCTATTACAATTAGGTTTATTTTATACGGAGTTTTTAATGGGATGGTCCGGGCTGAAAGTATGTTTAGCTTAATGAATAGAGTAGAATTCACTGAGTACAATACCGAAAATTTCATCAAAATCGGATATAAACAAAGTTATTGAATTTTAAAATTTAGCAATATTTTGTGGAAACAGTCGTCATTAATATTCATTATAGGTTGGCTGATGATGTCACATCTCCACTTGTTCTTTTGTATTTTAGTATGTGAAATTAGGTTTATTCAATTTTTTTCATCCAAGAACTAGAAAAATTGGATTGGCAACTGATTTAGTGCATCAAATATTCATTGCTGCAACTTATTTCATTGTAAGGGAGACATATTATTTGCACAAGTATGAAATAATGTAAAAATTATGATCATATTTAATAACATAGGAAAACGGAAAGTGGAGATGTGACAATATCAGCCCGCCTAATGAATATTCAAGACGACTGTTTTCACAATATATTGCTAAACTTTAAATTTCAATGACTTAATATTACTTGCTATCCGATCGGATTTTGATAAAATTTTCGGCACATTGCTCAGTGAATTCTACTGTATGTATTAAAATATAAATATTTTCAGCCCGGACCATCCCTTTTACACGTTTAAGTGCCATCGACTTGGCGAGAAACTTAATCATGCCATGTCCACATAGGCTATATGACCTTTTATAAGTCAACTTGGCGAGATATCATATCTCGTCATGGCGACATATAACTTTTTATATAAGTCGACTTGAAGAAAGCGAAGTACAATTGCACGAAAACGTGTCCGTAGCACGCTATAAGTGGTAATTACCTAGACAAAATCCCCGGTCTTCGGTCTTCGTTTCCAGACACACAACAACAGGTCTGGAAAACGAAGATCGAAGACCGGGGACATGTGTTATGTCAATGGTAGTAAAATTTTTAATGCCAGCTGAGCGCGATATATTGCTCAATCAATTATCATTCAAATCACGATATCCATACAATTAATCATTAACTTATCAACCAATCGTAACTGATTACATATCCAATATCAGAATATTCCTGAATTTGATCTGAATGAAATAATGGTTTATTTTAGCAAGACGGATCGATGCGATCCCCGGTCTTCTGTCTTCGTTTTCCAGACACCCAACAACAGGTCTGGAAAACGAAGATCGAAGACCGGGGACATGCGTTATATCAATGGTAGTAAAATTTTAATGCCAGCTGAGCTGAGCTCGATATATTGCTCAATCAATTATCATGCATCACGATATCCATACAATTAATCATTAACTTATCAGCCAATTATAACTGATTACATATCCAATATCAGAATATTCCTGAATTTGATCTGAATATAATAATGGTTTATTTTAGCTAGACAGATGCGATCCCCGGTCTTCTGTCTTCGTTTTCCAGACACCCAACAACAGGTTTGGAAAACGAAGACCGAAGACCGGGGACACGCGTAATGTGAATGGTAGTAAAATAGTTGCAAACGGCAGTTAAGTTGAGACTGCTTGTACGTAATTGTCCTCAGGCAGGGGTAATTGTCCGGGGGATAATTGTCCTCGGGGGTTAATGTCCAGGGTAATTGTCCAGGGGGTAATTGTCCTCGAGGATAATTGTCCGGGGGGGTAAGTGTCCTCGGGGGGCTTATTGTCCGGGGGTAGTTGTTCGGGGGGGTAATTGTCCGGGGGGAATTGTCCGGGGGTGATTGTCCGGGGGGTAGTTGTCCGGGGGGTAATTGTCCTCGGGGGTTATTGTCCGGGGGGTAGTTTTCCGGGGGGTAATTGTCCGGGGGGTTATTGTCCTAGAACCATTCACACAAATAACCATAACTTATCCGCAGCCAATCATAGCAGATGACGTATCCAAGATCAAAATATTCTTGAACTGGTGCTGAATATTATAGGCCTATCTTAGCTAGACAAAATTATACGCGATCCCCGGTCTTCTGTCTTCGTTTTCCAGACACCCAACAACAGGTCTAGAAAACGAAGATCGAAGACCGGGGACATGCGTTATGTCAATGGTAGTAAAATTTTCATGCCAGCTGAGCTGAGCGCGATATATTGCTCAATCAATTATCATTCACATCACGATATCCATACAATTAATCATTAACTTATCAACCAATCATAACTGACTACATATCCAATATCAGAATATTCCTGAATTTGATCTGAATATAATTTTAGCTAGACGGATCGATGCGATCCCCGGTCTTCTGTCTTTGTTTTCCAGACACCCAACAACAGGTCTGGAAAACGAAGATCGAAGACCGGGGACATGCGTTATGTCAATGGTAGTAAAATTTTCATGCCAGCTGAGCTGAGCTCGATATATTGCTCAATCAATTATCATGCATCACGATATCCATACAATTAATCATTAACTTATCAGCCAATTATAACTGATTACATATCCAATATCAGAATATTCCTGAATTTGATCTGAATATAATAATGGTTTATTTTAGCTAGACAGATGCGATCCCCGGTCTTCTGTCTTCGTTTTCCAGACACCCAACAACAGGTTTGGAAAACGAAGACCGAAGACCGGGGACACGCGTAATGTGAATGGTAGTAAAATAGTTGCAAACGGCAGTTAAGTTGAGACTGCTTGTACGTAATTGTCCTCAGGCAGGGGTAATTGTCCGGGGGATAATTGTCCTCGGGGGTTAATGTCCAGGGTAATTGTCCAGGGGGTAATTGTCCTCGAGGATAATTGTCCGGGGGGGTAAGTGTCCTCGGGGGGCTTATTGTCCGGGGGTAGTTGTTCGGGGGGGTAATTGTCCGGGGGGAATTGTCCGGGGGTGATTGTCCGGGGGTAGTTGTCCGGGGGGTAATTGTCCTCGGGGGTTATTGTCCGGGGGGTAGTTTTCCGGGGGGTAATTGTCCGGGGGGTTATTGTCCTAGAACCATTCACACAAATAACCATAAGGGCAATTCCACAGGTTGGGACAAATCTGTAACGTGAGTAACCGACACATTCCAAAGATTTGCCAGGAGCATAATAGAATTTCCAAAGTTTTGTTTTTATACAAAGGATAGTCAGACTGTGTACTTTGTTGTGATACGGAGATGTTTAGTTCCTATCAATAATAATGGAGTTACAGCTCCAAGTATGAGTCAAGGTGTCTCCAAATGTAACGTGAGTAACCGTGGAATAGCCCATAACTTATCCGCAGCCAATCATAGCAGATGACGTATCCAAGATCAAAATATTCTTGAACTGGTGCTGAATATTATAGGCCTATCTTAGCTAGACAAAATTATACGCGATCCCCGGTCTTCTGTCTTCGTTTTCCAGACACCCAACAACAGGTCTAGAAAACGAAGATCGAAGACCGGGGACATGCGTTATGTCAATGGTAGTAAAATTTTCATGCCAGCTGAGCTGAGCGCGATATATTGCTCAATCAATTATCATTCACATCACGATATCCATACAATTAATCATTAACTTATCAACCAATCATAACTGACTACATATCCAATATCAGAATATTCCTGAATTTGATCTGAATATAATTTTAGCTAGACGGATGCGATCCCCGGTCTTCTGTCTTCGTTTTCCAGACAACCAACAACAGGTCTGGAAAACGAAGATCGAAGACCGGGGACATGCGTTATGTCAATGGTAGTGAAATTTTCATGCCAGCTGAGCTGAGCGTGATATATTGCTCAATCAATTATCATTCACATCACGATATCCATACAATTAATCATTAACTTATCAACCAATCATAACTGATTACATATCCAATATCAGAATATTCCTGAATTTGATCTGAATAAAATAGTGGTTTAGCTAGACGGATCGATGCGATCCCCGGTCTTCTGTCTTCGTTTTCCAGACACCCAACAACAGGTTTGGAAAACGGAGATCGAAGACCGGGGACATGTGTTATGTCAATGGTAGTAAAATTTTAATGCCAGCTGAGCTGAGCGCGATATATTGCTCAATCAATTATCATTCACATCACGATATCCATACAATTAATCATTAACTTATCAACCAATCATAACTAATTACATATACAATATCAGAATATTCCTGAATTTGATCTGAATGAAATAATGGTTTATTTTAGCAAGACGGATCGATGCGATCCCCGGTCTTCTGTCTTCGTTTTCCAGACACCCAACAACAGGTCTGGAAAACGAAGATCGAAGACCGGGGACATGCGTTATGTCAATGGTAGTAAAATTTTCATGACAGCTGAGCTGAGCGCGATATATTGCTCAATCAATTATCATAAATATATATAGTTGCAAACGGCAGTTAAGTTGAGACTGCTTGTACGTGATTGCGATATCCATACAATTATTAATCATTAACTTATCATCCAATCATAACTGATTACATATCCAATATCAGAATATTCCTGAATTTGATCTGAATATAATAATGGTTTATTTTAGCTAGACGGATGCGATCCCCGGTCTTCTGTCTTCGTTTTCCAGACACCCAACAACAGGTTTGGAAAACGAAGATCGAAGACCGGGGACATGTGTTATGTCAATGGTAGTAAAATTTTCATGACAGCTGAGCTGAGCGCGATATATTGCTCAATCAATTATCATAAATATATATAGTTGCAAACGGCAGTTAAGTTGAGACTGCTTGTACGTGATTGCGATATCCATACAATTATTAATCATTAACTTATCATCCAATCATAACTGATTACATATCCAATATCAGAATATTCCTGAATTTGATCTGAATATAATAATGGTTTATTTTAGCTAGACGGATGCGATCCCCGGTCTTCTGTCTTCGTTTTCCAGACACCCAACAACAGGTTTGGAAAACGAAGATCGAAGACCGGGGACATGTGTTATGTCAATGGTAGTAAAATTTTAATGCCAGCTGAGCTGAGCGCGATATATTGCTCAATCAATTAGCATTCACATCACGATATCCATACAATATTAATCATTATTATTCATACAGACAATTTTAGAGCCCAAATACAAGTGTTATTTTGTTGGTGCACTCGACCCACTTAAAAAGTTTGTTGAACTCGCCTAATATTTTTTCCGAGGTGACACAATATTGAAAATATTGGACGACTAGAAGGGGAATTCCCGAAGTGTACGCACCACTCATCGCGCGCGTATGCAGTTTTCAATGGCAAATGCGCACTGTGTGTGGAACTGTGACTGCAGAGAGTGATGAACAATTCCTATTAAATTTTTTCTACAGAGGCTGCAGTAAATCTCTAAATGCAGAGAAAACCAACAACTGTTAGGAAGTTTGGAGTTATATTCGCTTTAATTTCATTTTATCCTATAATAATTTGAATATATTTTAGAAATTGAGGCACAGGAAATACTATTTTTTTGCATAATAAATCGAGTGCGTAGCTTTAGGACCCCTTCTACATCGGGCGGCGAAATTAAGAGGTTTTCGAAAAACACGACGGGATTTTCGTATTAGTGAGTTTTGTGATATTTTCTACTTGGTTAATGATCTTTAGAATGTTTGCCACAAATTAGTGAAATATAATTTGTTGAAATATTAAAATTGGGACAGTTTTATTGTTTGAAAACAAAGTGCGTAGCTTTAGGTCCCATCATACAGCAGAGTCTCAGGGCGGGAGGGT